>NW_028317830.1:2917500-3167500 GCF_062004578.1 Staurois parvus
ATACTGTATGGGCGGGGTTGGCCATATTTATCTTCCAAGCCGTACCATATTATACTGTATGGGCGGGGTTGGCCATATTTATCTTCTAAGCCGTACCATATTATACTGTATGGGCGGGGTTGGGCATATTTATCTTCCAAGCCGTACCATATTATACTCTATGGGCGGGGTTGGCCATATTTATCTTCCAAGCCGTACCATATTATACTGTATGGGCGGGGTTGGCCATATTTATCTTCCAAGCCGTACCATATTATACTGTATGGGCGGGGTTGGCCATATTTGTCTTACATGCCGTACCATATTATACTGTATGGGCGGGGTTGGCCATATTTATCTTCCAAGCCGTACCATATTATACTGTATGGGCGGGGTTGGCCATATTTATCTTCCAAGCCGTACCATATAATACTGTATGGGCGGGGTTGGCCATATTTATCTTCCAAGCCGTACCATATTATACTGTATGGGCGGGGTTGGCCATATTTATCTTCCAAGCCGTACCATATTATACTGTATGGGCGGGGTTGGCCATATTTATCTTCCAAGCCGTACCGTATTGGTAAAAAGTGTAATAGAGATTATAAGGAAGAGGCCCATTGAGGGAGGCCTCAGATCATACATAGCATAGGAAAGAAGTCTGAAAGAAAAGGAAAAAAGGGATGGGAGGAGTTAGGGTTGCCAACTCATCCCTTTAAAATCGAACACGTATTAATTACACAGGTTCTGGGGCTAATGTAACCATTTGCTGCCAAGCCTATTGTCAAATGACGGCTGGGCGAACACTTTGTCACTCCGGGATGGCGCCATATGACGTCCTTCCCAGATTGCGCTTTGCACGTGCCCGCAGGGCCACCCTGTGGCGAGATCTGTCACCGACCGTGTACCTTGGACACGGCAGATGACAGATCTGAGTACCGGCCCAGTTGCCAGTACCATGTGACCTGCTGTGACCAATCACAGCAGGTCACATGACAGTTATATACAATGGATGGCTTCGTTTCATGCCATCCATTGTATTCATATTGTCTAGCAGTGAATGGTCACATTTTTTTCGTACTGTCACCAGTCAGTGTCCCTGATCACCGCCATGCCAGTTATATGATGACGCTGTACTGCACTGGTGACAGGATGTTAAAAAAAATTGTGAAAATAATTTTATTAATTTCTTCATTTTCCGAAAAATTATGACAAAAAAATTACAACTTCAAAAAACTTGCCATGCCTCTTATGAAATACATCCGACTGTCTACTTTGCAAAAAGGAGTCATTTGGGGAATATCTGTACCATCCTGACATTTGGGGGATATCTGTACCGTCCTGACATTTGGGGGATATCTGTACTGTTCTGACATTTGGGGGATATCTGTACTGTTCTGACATTTGGGGGATATCTGTACTGTTCTGACATTTGGGGGATATCTGTACTGTTCTGACATTTGGGGGGATATCTGTACCGTCCTGACATTTGGGGGATATCTGTACCGTCCTGACATTTGGGGGATATCTGTACTGTCCTGACATTTGGGGGATATCTGTACTGTTCTGACATTTGGGGGATATCTGTACTGTTCTGACATTTGGGGGATATCTGTACTGTCCTGACATTTGGGGGGATATCTGTACCGTCCTGACATTTGAGGGATATCTGTACCATCCTGACATTTGGGGGATATCTGTACCGTCCTGACATTTGGGGGATATCTGTACCGTCCTGACATTTGGGGGATATCTGTACCGTCTTGATATTTGGGGGATATCTGTACTGTCCTGACATTTGGGGGATATCTGTACTGTCCTGACATTTGGGGGATATCTGTACCGTCCTAACATTTGGGGGATATCTGTACCGTCCTGACATTTGGGGGATATCTGTACTGTCCTGACATTTGGGGGATATCTGTACTGTTCTGACATTTGGGGGATATCTGTACTGTTCTGACATTTGGGGGATATCTGTACTGTCCTGACATTTGGGGGGATATCTGTACCGTCCTGACATTTGAGGGATATCTGTACCATCCTGACATTTGGGGGATATCTGTACCGTCCTGACATTTGGGGGATATCTGTACCGTCCTGACATTTGGGGGATATCTGTACCGTCTTGATATTTGGGGGATATCTGTACTGTCCTGACATTTGGGGGATATCTGTACTGTCCTGACATTTGGGGGATATCTGTACCGTCCTAACATTTGGGGGATATCTGTACCGTCCTGACATTTGGGGGATATCTGTACTGTTCTGACATTTGGGGGATATCTGTACTGTTCTGACATTTGGGGGATATCTGTACTGTTCTGACATTTGGGGGGATATCTGTACCGTCCTGACATTTGGGGGATATCTGTACCGTCCTGACATTTGGGGGATATCTGTACTGTCCTGACATTTGGGGGATATCTGTACTGTTCTGACATTTGGGGGATATCTGTACTGTTCTGACATTTGGGGGATATCTGTACTGTCCTGACATTTGGGGGGATATCTGTACCGTCCTGACATTTGAGGGATATCTGTACTGTCCTGACATTTGGGGGGATATCTGTACCGTCCTGACATTTGAGGGATATCTGTACCATCCTGACATTTGGGGGATATCTGTACCGTCCTGACATTTGGGGGATATCTGTACCGTCTTGATATTTGGGGGATATATGTACTGTCCTGACATTTGGGGGATATCTGTACTGTCCTGACATTTGGGGGATATCTGTACCGTCCTGACATTTGGGGGATATCTGTACCGTCCTGACATTTGGGGGATATCTGTACCGTCCTGACATTTGGGGGATATCTGTACTGTTCTGACATTTGGGGGATATCTGTACTGTTCTGACATTTGGGGGATATCTGTACTGTCCTGACATTTGGGGGGATATCTGTACCGTCCTGACATTTGAGGGATATCTGTACCATCCTGACATTTGCGGGATATCTGTACCGTCCTGACATTTGGGGGATATCTGTACCGTCCTGACATTTGGGGGATATCTGTACCGTCTTGATATTTGGGGGATATCTGTACTGTCCTGACATTTGGGGGATATCTGTACTGTCCTGACATTTGGGGGATATCTGTACTGTCCTGACATTTGGGGGACATCTGTACCGTCCTGACATTTGGGGGATATCTGTACCGTCCTGACATTTGGGGGATATCAGGAGGACAGAGTCATCAAGGTGTCAGGAGGACAGAGTCATCAAGTTGTCAGGAGGACAGAGTCATCAAGGTGTCAGGAGGACAGAGTCATCAAGGTGTCAGGAGGACAGAGTCATCAAGGTGTCAGGAGGACAGAGTCATCAATGTGTCAGGAGGACAGATTCATCAAGGTGTCAGGAGGACAGAGTCATCAAGGTGTCAGGAGGACAGAGTCATAAAGGTGTCAGGAGGACAGAGTCATCAATGTGTCAGGAGGACAGAGTCATCAAGTTGTCAGGAGGACAGATTCATCAAGGTGTCAGGAGGACAGAGTCATCAAGGTGTCAGGAGGACAGAGTCATAAAGGTGTCAGGAGGACAGAGTCATCAAGCTGTCAGGAGGACAGAGTCATCAAGCTGTCAGGAGGACAGAGTCATCAAGGTGTCAGGAGGACAGAGTCGTCAAGGTGTCAGGAGGACAGATTCATCAAGGTGTCAGGAGGACAGAGTCATCAAGGTGTCAGGAGGACAGATTCATCAAGGTGTCAGGAGGACAGAGTCATCAAGGTGTCAGGAGGACAGAGTCATCAAGGTGTCAGGAGGACAGAGTCATCAAGGTGTCAGGAGGACAGAGTCATCAAGACAAATTTAAATTCACTCTTATTAAATAAACATATTTAGGGAAATTTCAATGTTTCTCAAATCCTTCTTATTCTGATTGGGTGCCTGTAATGAGCGCAGTTGTACTCCACGTAAATAAAACAAACTCCTTCAGTTATTCAGCTACATAGTTTTATAAGAAACCAGAGAGAGAATTTCTACTCCATTCTGTTGTATACGTCTTTCATGGGTGATGCATTAATGATAACATTGCGGCTGATTGTAAAAAAAAAATCAAGCTCACCTCCAACAGACGACTCAATGGCTGAAAGGAAAATAAAGACACAACGATTATTACTTTAACAATATAAGATTTGCTTGGTTTTTTTTTTATACCTTTAAAGGTTTATTGTAATTTTAAGTTATAGTTGTGCTCAAAAGTTTTCCTCCCCTGACAGAAATGGCAAAATTTTGGCATTGATATAGAAAATATGACTGATTATGCCAAAAAACTGTTAAGGATGGTGATGATAGGAAGCCATTTATTATCACATAGCTGTTTGGCTCCTTTTTAAATCCTAATAACAAAATGTCACCCAAATGGCCCGGATCAAAAGTTTCAAAAGTTTCCCTCCCCAGGAATGTTCGGTCTTGGTACAGACATACAAGGACACACACAGGGTACAATAGCAATAAAAGTTTAATTTCCCACATTTGTGGCTTTTTAAATTGTAACTAGTGTCTGTGTATAAATAGTCAATGAGTTTGTTAGCGCTCACATGGATGCACTGAGCAGGCTAGATATTGAGCCATGGGGAGCAGAAAAGAACTGTCAAAAGACCTGCGTAACAAGGTAAAGGAACTTTAAAAAAATTAAAAAGGACATAAAAAGATATCCAAAGCATAGAATATGCCAGGCAGTTCTGTTCAATCACCTATTAAGAAGTGGAAAGTTCAGGGATGTCTTCATACCAAGCCAAGGTCAGGTAGACCAAGAAAGATACAGCCACAACTGTCAGAAGAATTTTTCAGCATACAAATAAAACCCCACAGGTAACCTCCAGAGAAATACAGGCTGCTCTGGAAAAATATGGTACTTTCTTTTTTTAAAGAGCACAATACGATGCTTGAAAAAAAATGAGCTGCATGGTCAAGTGGCCAGAAAGAGGCCTTTGCAGCGCCAATACCACAAAAAGCCCGGAGAGGAGCATCAAGGAAATGTCGGGGATAATGTAACTGGGTTTTTTACTGGCATTGTAAAAGCTTCTTTCTGGCAACTCGACCATGCAGCTCATTTTTGTTTCAGTATTGTCAAATTGCACTCCTGTGTTTGGTTCAGGTATTGTGTTGATATGTGGGGAAAGAGTAGAATTGGAAATACAAGCTTTTAGTGAAGACATAAACTCAACAAAACTGTACATCAAGGTTACAATGGAAGGCACAGAATAACAAATTGCACATTTTTTGGCTGTGTGTTTCATGTCAAGAAAGGGTGTGGCTTGGACATTTAAAGTGTTTGTAAAGGTTCATTTTTTTTTCAATTTAAAAACAAACATGTCATTCTCACCTGCCCTGTGCAATGGTTTTGTACAGAGCAGCCCCGACCCTCTTATTCTCACGTCCTGCTGGAACTTCTGGCCTCCCCCTCCTGATGAGTGCACCCAAAGCAAGCTGCTTATTCTGGGGGCACTCATGCATGCTCACTCCCAAGCCAACTCTGTGTGCCTATGAGACACACAGAACGCGGCTCAGCCTCGCCCATGCTTCCTTCTCACTGACTGTTATTGACAGCAGCAGGAGCCAATGGCTCCAGATGCTGTGTCTCGGCTAATGAGGAGGCAGGAACCTGGAAGAGCTTCTGATCTCATGCACATCACTGGATCAGGATTGGGCTAAGGTGAGTATAAGGGGGGGGGGGGGAGGAGGGGGTGCTACACACCGAATGTTTTTTACCTTCATGCTTAGAATGCATTAAGGTAAAAAAAACCTCCAGGCTTTAGAACCACTTTAAGTCTTTAGGACGCATAAAAAAAAATTGGCCTTTATATGCTATTTAGATTGTCATTGATGCATTTCATTGCCTAGCAGAACAGTCTCATAATGTATTTATTTATTTATTTTATTTATCTATATATTTATTTATTTTATTTATGTATTTATTTATTTTATTTATTTATCTATTTATTTATTTATTTAATGTATTTATTTATTTATTTATCTATTTATTTATTTATTTTATTTATTTATCTATTTATTTATTTATTTATTTATTTATTTTATGTATGTATTTATTTATTTATTTATTTATCTATTTATTTATTTATTTATTTATTTTATTTATTTATCTATTTATATGATTGGATGAGACTTTGCAGTGACTGAACCTGGAAGGCAGACCAGTGACTGGTTTGTGTCCAATCACTGGTGGTGTACCACAAGGCTCTGTTCTGGATCATGTTGTGTTTAACTGGACACCAAATCTTTAGTCATTATACTGGGAGATCCAGAAGCAGTCCAACTGAGGGGAGGGGGACGCAATAAACAAACATCAACAAGCCCAGGTGACAAATGGCTCAAAAAAGGCTCAACAGACCCAGAGAGCAGACGTAACACCTATACCCAGAACCGGCATCAGAGGAGGCCTGGATATTCACTCGGTGACACTTAGCAAAAGTGTGAATAGAAGACCAGGTGGCAGCCTTGCAGATCTCTGATGTTGGATTGCCCGCGAAGAACTAACAGATCCAATAGATTGGGCCTTAATAGGGAAGGGAAGAATTTTATCTTTTAGACTTTCAGACTTTAGGCTTGTTGATGACTTGCCTAATCCACCTAGTAATGGTGAAATGAGAAGCCGGGCGGGATCACCGCACCTAGGGGCTAAGGTTTTGCTAGCGCAGGGTATACTGTAAAATCCATCTAAAAATGGATAGGATACATCTGATATTTTCAAAAAATCTCTTTATTAAGAATAGGTCTCACCTTTCTGTTGTATGGGTCCAATAATCATATTTTTCACATGACTATTGCCAACCGAAGTCGATCTCATAGCAGGACAACCCTAAAACCAGAAAATGGGTCATCAAATTCTTACCCAGAAACAATAATAGAGATGTTTGTCAGCCTAATTATTTTCATATTACTATACAAGCAGGGGCGGACTGACCATTTGGAAACTCGGGCACTGCCCGAGGGCCCGGGGTCAGTAGGGGGCCCCATGAGATGCCCCTGGTACCTTTTTCATAGGCTTTTTTGAGTTTGGGCAAGGACACAGGGACCCCATGATCCCCTATTGTCCGGGGGCCCCATGAGTTGTCAGTCCACCCCTGTATACAAGTCAAACTTTTCTGTTTTTATGTACATGATTATAAATTGTTTTTCCAGCTTTATAGAAAAAAAGAGACTTAGTTTTCATTTTGCAGGTTATTTCACCAAATGTCCATAGCTGGCAGCCTCCTAGCAATCAAAGATGTTACAGTGGGTGGAGCCTGATGGGAAATCTGAGATACCAATTCTCCATTGGGTAATTGACAGGAGCCAGTGGGCGGATTCCATAGCCGATAGTAAGCTATCTGTTGGCAAAGGATCCATCCACTGGATGGATCAAGGGGAAGGGGATCTGATGGAGAACTAGTGATTGTGAATCCCCACCCCAGGATACAAAGTTCCCCTCTACTGTGTACCAACATGTCGCATGGAGGTACATCGGAATTCTAAAGAGTTCCTTGGAGACTCTTCATCATTCCCCTGATTGTGTTTGTGGAACCCTATAAGGCTTTAGGTGAATGCTGTCTTTAATTTTCTTTAGAATTATCATAATTTTAAACCACTTTAGTATTTATTATCTGTAAAAATATTTCTTGTATCAAAACATAATGGGTACACACTTGGAACTGATTTTCCCGATCATCCTGGATTTTCTAAAAAGAAAGATCAGTACTGAGTATTAACCGATTGACGTCCACCCACAGAACATTCACTAAGGGCAGGCGGCACAGCCAGGCTGGACCATATACAGGTACGCAATCCAGTCTCCACAGCTTCCAACCTCCATGGCGTTCACTGAAAACTGTAAGCAGACAGCCGCTAAGAGCATTGTGAATGAATGCCGCAGCCGTGTGGGCGGAGCCCCGCATGGCTGCGCTGTTTTTAAAAACTGACTGCTTGTACTTCTCCCTGTACTTCTGTCAGTGGGAGGAGGGGCAGCAGGCAGAGGCTGCAGTGTTGGGAACACGTTACATGGTCCACACTAAAAACTCGTGGATCATGTAACATGTTCTCAAAGATGAACATATCCTTTAAGTGGAGCCCAATTAGCCTACCAGTATGCACAAATAATAAACTGATTAACCTCCCTAAAATATTTACAATTCTTTTCAGTCTGATATGGGATGCTGTCAGGACCTCTGTCATTACTTGAGTCACCTGCTGGTGGTACTGTTGTTTCTGTAATTGAAGGGTGTAGTACCAGTGGTGACCAGTGGATGTCTTCCCAGTAGCTGGACTGTACAGGTAATTAGGCTGCACCTGATGTGGACTGCTGGGAGGTATATAAGCCCTCCCATAACTGCGGCTTAGTGCTTCAGTTTTTCTCTTGCAAGCCATGTCCCTGCCTGACCCTGAACCCTGTTCCTGTTCCTGCGTCTGCACCTGACCCTGAACCCTGTTCCTGTACCTGTTCCTGCATCTGCACCTGACCCTGAACCCTGTTCCTGCGTCTGCACCTGACCCTGAACCCTGTTCCTGTACCTGCATCTGCACCTGACCCTGAACCCTGTTCCTGTACCTGTTCCTGCATCTGCATCTGCACCTGACTCTGAACCCTGTTCCTGTTCTTGTACCTGAATTTGCACCTGACCTTGAACCCTGTTCCTGTTCCTACGTCTGCACCTGACCCTGAACCCTGTTCCTGTACCTGTACCTGCATCTGCACCTGACCCTGAACCCTGTTCCTGTACCTGTTCCTGCATCTGCACCTGACCCTGAACCCTGTTCCTGTTCTTGTACCTGCATTTGCACCTGACCCTGAACCCTGTTCCTGTTCCTGCGTCTGCACCTGACCCTGAACCCTGTTCCTGTACCTGTACCTGCATCTGCACCTGACCCTGAACCCTGTCCCTGTACCTGCACCTGACCCTGAACCCTGTTCCTGTACCTGCATCTGCACCTGACCCTGAACACTATTCCTGTATTGCCTCTGCATCTGCACCTGACCCTGAACACTGTTCCTGTACCTGCATCTGCACCTGACCCTGAACCCTGTTCCTGTACATGCATCTGCACCTGACCCTGAACACTGTTCCTGTACATGCATCTGCACCTGACCCTGAACACTGTTCCTGTACATGCATCTGCACCTGACCCTGAACACTGTTCCTGTACATGCATCTGCAAAAGAAAAACAAACTAAACCAGCGCTCCAATCTTCATGCAAACCAAGGAATTGTTGAATGCCAACCGAAGAGGTGCTGCCATTCTGAGATCGGGAAATCTGACCACTAATGAATGAAAACAAACAAGGGCGCACTCTCCTCGAGCATTACCGTGGTATAACACGTGATTTATTAAATAGAAAGGATGTATACTCACAAACCAACGTCATAATGGGCAGTATAGGAGATCCACAAAAACAGTCACAATGCAACTGTGTCTAATGATGCGGATAAGCTGACGCGTTTTGGGAGCTGAACCCCCTTCCTCAGAGCTCTGAGGAAGAGGGTGTCAGTCCTAATTTTCAGATTTTCAGGCTCCTGGGTCCCATCTCCACCTCTAGCCTACGTATTAGATATTTAACCATCATCATCACTATGATACCTCCTTGTCCAGTATTCAGGCCGGTGACGAAGGACATGGTATTGCAGAAACAGGAAACTGAGTTATATTTCTGGCTGTGCAGTGTGGCGGGGGTTCCTAACCCACAAGATTAGCCGAATAGATGAACAAAATCCCCTTTCAAGGGAAACATTTCACATGTATCAGTTTTGACTTTGGATTTCGCTGCTTTCCTACATTTCCAACTTTAAAATACAGAAATGTACATTAGCAATCAATACTCACAGCTGAGCAGACATCGGTGGAGGTGTCACACAAGCCGACCTGACAGTGTAAGTAAATCTGATTGAATCCTCCCATAAATTTAAACACTTGAAGTGAAAAGCGACCTCTAAGGGACACTCCATTTTCTGTCACAGTGATTGTTGGGTCATTCTTGTTGGGACATCTAAAAGTGATATCATCAGACAAGGGTCAGAATATTTTCAACCATATCAAGCTATAAAGGACGTAGTTTCAGTATTATTAATATTTTCTTTCTTGTAGACGTTTTCCTGATCTGCAAGGTCATTGTTGGGTTGTTCTCCGACATTAGTTAGTTTCTGACACCAATGCTTCTACTTGACAGGCGAGTGCTAGAATGGGTCGGGGGTGCAAACGGGAGGCCCATTCATTCCATAAAAAAAATGTCAAAATATTTTCAAACCTGTTCTTTTTTTTTTGTGTTGTGTTTTGGGTTTCAGACAAATAGTTCAAATAGCAATTTGAAAAATGTAAAGAGACTTTAACAAAAGCATGCAGCCAGTGTTATAGATGCAAACGTTGCTATCCTCTCTCAACTTCGTTGTTGTCTAGCAAAACCTCAAAGAACAGCAAAACTATAAAAAATAATTGTACGAAAATGGAATAAGTAAGTGATTTTTAACCACTTCCTGTCCGGACACTTTTACCCCCTTCCTGTCCAGGGCAATTTTCAGCTTTCAGCGCTATCACACTTTGAATGACAATTGCGCGGTCATGCAACACTGTACCCAAATTAATTTTTTACCATTTTTTTGAGACAGATAAAGTTTTATTTTGGTGGTATTTATTCACCACTGGGATTTTTATTTTTTTTGCTATGTAATGAAAAAGTCCAAATATTTTGAACAAAAGTGTTTTTTTTTATAAAATTTTGCAAATAAATAATATTTCATCATACATCTTTGCCAAAATGTATTTCGTTATCTTTTTAGCAAAAAAAAAACAAAAAAAAACAAATTAGTTTATAACCAAAAATTATAATTTTTAAACATTTTTTTTTACATTTTTATTTTATTTTTTTATATTATTATTTTTTATTTATTTATTTTTTTTTACATACTGTCACCCTAGCAGTACAGTGTCACCATGGTGACACTGTACTACTTGTGGGGAGTGATGAAGATTTTTTTTTTTACTGATTGCTTTTATACCCATATAGGATGTAAAAGCAATCATTTCTCTTTCTCTCTGTGTGCATTCCTGCACTCATTGAGAAGTACTGAGTGAGCTGTGATTGGTCACAGCTTGTCACATGGTACAAGGCTGTTGTGAATAGCCTTGTACCATGTGACCTCTGTGATCATTCACAGATTTCACACATAGTAAGCAATGATGTCACAAGTGACATCTTGCTTACTACTTTGCATGTGATCACTGATTGGCCAATCAGTGATCACATGATCGGGACCTCGTACAGAGGTCCCGTCCGACGATCGGTGTTTCACTGTGTCCGGAGGACACAGCGGGCACCGGATCGCGGTGCTGCGCGCTCCCAGGGAGCGCGCACAAGCAGGGTGCGGGGAGGCCGTTCATAAACGGCCACCCGACCCTGCACTGCCACCGTCCAGCCGTTTATATGCAACGGGCGGTCGGGAAGTGGTTAAACCTCTTGATTTTTAAACCTATTTATAGAGGATATTATTTTTTTAAATCATATTAGTGATTACGATCTTTCATTTTATCATGAAATAAAGAAATAAAAACAAAACGCCAACAGCAATGTACAAAATTATTCAGAAATGTTCATTTTCGGTTTCCTCCCACACTCCAAAGACATGCTGGTAGGTTAATTGGCTCCTGTCTGCATTCTCCCTAGTATGTGTATGTATGAATGTGAGTTAGGGACCTCAGATTGTACGCCCCTTGAGGGTTAGGGACTGATGTGACTGTACAACATATATGTGTAAAGCACCACATAAATGGATGGCGCTATATAAGTGCCTGAAATAAATAAATAAATAAATACATTTTGTTTTTGATTTTGTATGTCATTATTTGTCTGTTTTTTCTTGTTTTTCTTATTGTGTTGGGCAAGTTGAAGTCCAAATAGCAACATACATACTCTATATTGGACCTTTTCTCTGCATTTTTCTGGTATATTTTTACATATCAAAAAGTGTCAAAAAACAATAAATGGCAGGAAAAATACAGCTAAAAAAAAATACTATTGCAATGATTGTTTGATTTACTGTTTCTTGTCTAAAAAAAAATCAGAAACAACGAATTGCTCCAAAAAGGTTGAAATGCACTTACGATTTATTCAAATTCCCTAAATGTCTTTAAAAAACACATTAAGCTGCAATAATTTTACATCCCTCGCTGTCTCCAGTGCTTTACTCCTGTACAATTCTGACCAAAGCAGCCAATTCTTCTGAAATTTTGGCTAGCTATCACATTCTTGGAGGCCCTGGAACAACAAGGACAGTAGAAACACCTACAAAAAGAAAATTAAATGCATACTTTATCCCCCTAGAATCCCTGAAAGTGCTTCTTGGATTTTTGCTCCCTCTATGTGACTGGGCTGTGCAAAACAAGTCTCACACATGAAGAATCCTCATACCATGGGAGGAGCCGCAGAATGTGTTTTGTGGTGTCATTCTAAGCCTATGATTGAGTAAAAAAAAAAACACATTTTCTTTTCTGAACTTTCCAAAAACTTTTGGCAAAACATGATCATTTCGTAAGACTCACTAAGCCTTTCAAAAAATATCGTGGAGTGTTTTCTATAAAAAATGTGGTAATTTTGTAAGTGTGTCTATTGTCCTGGTGCAAGCTACCTGAATACCTTGTCTTCCAGAGTGTATGAGTGGGGGAGTGGTAGTCTCCATCTTTATGGGCGGTGACTTTTCTAGCATCAGGTGACTTGACTACTCCTTCCCCTCATCATACAAGTATGGCCACAAATATAAGTAGGGAGAGCACGGCTCTGAGGAAGAGGCAAGGCCTCGAAACGTGTCAGTCAATTGGTTCTTGGAATGTTTTATTTCCAAAATGTGGTAATTTTGTCGGTGTTTCTACTATCTTGGTGCTTCAGGGCCTCCAAAAATGTGATAGGTAGTCAAGGTAATTTATGCTCCTTGAATTCCCAAAGGTGTTCCTTGGACTTTGGACCCCTCTATGCATCTAGGCTGTGAAAAAGTCTTACACATGTGGAATCCCCATATTTAGGAGACCTAGAAGAATAAGCCTATGTTGTGTGTGAAAAAAATATTACATTTTTTAATTTTTCAAAAAATTGTGACAAAAAAATAGAAATCTCCCCATGCCTTTTACTAAATACCTTGAAATGGTGATTAAATACCAACAAAAGAAAGATCTATCTGTCTAAAAAAAAACCTGATCAAAATGTCATGTTGGTACAGTGTTGCATGACATACAAATATGGCCACCCTGGTAGGGAGCGCATGGCTCTGAGGAAGAGGCAAGGCCTCGAAACACATCAGCCAGTGGGTTCTTCACATCTGTACCACCAGTTGTCATGTCCCAGGAGCTGGATCGTACAGTATATGTGATAAGCTGAGACACATTTGCTGGTTTGTGATACCTACCATGTTTTTTAATAATAAAGAAAATCTTTGAGGATAATGCACTAGGCTGGTGCGCCCTCTGTTTCTGCTTTTGTCCAGTATTTACAGATATCCCCAATCTTGAGAAGGCAGCAAGGCGAGGCATTTCCTTCAGATACAAGACTAACATCCAGCCTACTGGGAGCGGTGGGAGTTACTTTTGAGCTCAGGTGACTCTGTGATGTTGCTCACTTTGCATGCACTATTCCCATTGTATTCATGACATCAAGGCCAAGGAGTAGCAACCAATCATGTCACCAATAAAATGATACTGGAGTCCTGTGATCCTCCATCACTCTATATCTGAGGAATATGGGTTTTCTGACATTTTTTCTATTTGTTCTTTTTTTTATGCAACGGTTTATTCATGTTTTCATTGTTGCAGATCCGTTTGAGTACTTTGTGTTTAATTAGCAACACAGAAAAAATGATAAAATTACACATCTTGATATATGTTTAGAAAAATGATATACAACACATGTAATGAACTTACTGGTTTATCAGGATATCATATCGGGGGCCATTGGAGCTGTCAGCTGTTGGGGTGGCGTAGCAGTTTTTCATGACGAGCACAAATGGCGATGAAGCCGTGGCTCCGGTTAGAATGACACCAACATATAGCATGGCGGAGGTGTCCAGCCACACCTGGGAGGCGGTATATGGGGCGGTGTAGCTGGAATCTTGGAATAAGCCCATTGTAATTGTGAAATTTGCTGTTCCAGCGACATTGATAATAGCCGAGCTGTAACACAATACAGTCATTAATATAATAATAACCAAGAATTATAAAAAGACATGTTTGGGTGGATTTAGTAAAGGCAAATAGACTGTGCACTTTGCAAGTGCAGTTGCCCCAGAGCTTAGTAAATGAGGTTCACTTTGCAAAGAATACCCAATTACATGCAAGGAAAAGAAAAAAAAAAACAGCATTTTTGTTTGTACATGATTGGATGATGGGAGTCAGCAAGAGTGTCCCTTCATTTGCTGAGCTTTGGAGCAACTGTAATTACAAAGTGCACAGTCTGTTTGCCTTTAGTCAATCAACCCTGATGTGTTCATTTTTGTTCTCAGCTAGAACTAGCTTCTCTGATTTAGGATACATACAGTATTTGATTTGCGTATAACACCAATATTAGACATAGATTTACACAAGGGGCTATTTCTGCTATAATTGTTTGTGTATTTTGTATGCAGGATTCTTTCTGGTTGGAGAGGGTCTGGGGTCATGAGCAGAACAGCCTACAGCCCAAGTTACACAAAGGACCATATATATGCTGAGCAATATACACTCACTGGCCACTTTATTAGGTCCACCTGTTCTATAGCTTGGTAACACAAACTGCTAATCAGCCAATCACATGGCAGCAACTCAATACATTTAGGCATCTAGAAGTGGTGAAGACAACCTGCTGAAGTTTAAACTGGGCATCAGAATGGGGAAGAGAGGGGATTTCAGTGATTTGGTTGTAGGTTGTAGTATTTCAAAACACTACTGGGATTTTCACACACAACCATCTCTAGTTTACAGAGAATGGTCCAAAAAAGAGAAAATATCCAGTGAGCGGCAGTTGTGTGGGTGAAAATGCCTTGTTGATGTCAGAGGAGAATGGGCAGACTGGTTGCTGCAACATTCAGATGGTAGGGTCAGAATTTGACATAATCAACATGAAAGCATGGATCCATCCTGCCTTGTATCAGTGGTGTTCAGGCTGGTGGTGTCATGGTGTGGTGGATCCATCCTGCCTTGTATCAATGGTTCAGGCTGGTGGTGGTGATGGTGTCATGGTGTGGGGGATCCATCCTGCCTTGTATCAATAGTTCAGGCTGGTGGTGGTGGTGTCGTGGTGTGGTGGATCCATCCTGCCTTGTATCAATGGTTCAGGCTGGTGGTGGTGGTGTCATGGTGTGGTGGATCCATCCTGCCTTGTATCAGCGGTTCAGGCTAGTGGTGGTGGTGTCATGGTGTGGGGGATCCATCCTGCCTTGTATCAGTGGTTCAGGCAGGCTGGTGGTGGTGGTGTCATGGTGTGGGGGATCCATCCTGCCTTGTATCAATGGTTCAGGCTGGCGGTGGTGGTGTCATGGTGTGGGGGGATCCCATCCTGCCTTGTATCAGCGGTTCAGGCTAGTGGTGGTGGTGTCATGGTGTGGGGGATCCATCCTGCCTTGTATCAGTGGTTCAGGCTGGTGGTGGTGGTGTCTTGGTGTGGGGGATCCATCCTGCCTTGTATCAGTGGTTCAGGCTAGTGGTGGTGGTATCATGGTGTGGTGGATCCATCCTGCCTTTTATCAATGGTTCAGGCTGGTGGTGGTGTCATGGTGTGGTGGATCCATCCTGCCTTGTATCAACGGTTCAGGCTGGTGGTGGTGTCATGGTGTGAGGGATCCATCCTGCCTTCTATCAATGGTTCAGGCTGGTGGTGGTGTCATGGTGTGGTGGATCCATCCTGCCTTGTATCAACGGTTCAGGCTGGTGGTGGTGTCATGGTGTGAGGGATCCATCCTGCCTTCTATCAATGGTTCAGGCTGGTGGTGGTGGTGTCATGGTGGTGGGGGGGGATTCTCTTGGTACTAGCAAGGTGGACCTAATAAAGTGCTCAGTGAGCATAGGAATTTGTACAGTCCCTTCATTCTTCAGCTCATCCTTCACATGCCTGTGGAGGAGAAGCCGGGAGGAATGAATATGGTCTGCATTAGAAGAGGACAGGGTCGGGCACCTATTGAATGCTTCATAGTCAGGGCTTAAAGAACAACAAAGCAATACTAAAATATACATAGGGCATTAAAGGCAAACCATTTAAAAACATATTTCATGGGTTCTACTTTTTTTGTTTTTGATGCTCTGGTTCATTAAAATGCTGAATTTGTGAAGGGATACTAGAGCAAAATAAAGTTACAATGAAGTTCTGGGCAGCCTGGATAGTAACAGATTGTTCACATCTCTGGTTGTAAGGAGCCTAGAAATGACAGACCTTAGTCTGGTCTACGGGAGGCACCACTGACTTGAGAAGACACAAGCCACATGGAGAACTGAATACATTGTAAGTCAGGGTGTGTGGTCTAATCTTTATCTTGGCACCAATTTGCTGCTCATTCTACATCTCCAGATTCCCAGTCTAAGGCAGTTTGGTGACAAACCAGGGGCACTGCCCAAATGGAGTTTGTATGTACTGATATGACAGGACCAGTTCCTTCCAACTGCTTTACAATGTTCAATAACAAGTCAGTTTGTACTTTATCACATCATCCCTAGATTCAGTATATGTCTTCCCATGTGACCGGTGGGTAGACTGTAATCCTGATGTATAAAGTGGAGCCTGATGTATACAGCACTTTGGAATATGTTGGTGCTATATATAAATAGGAATTACATTTCTACAGACTGGACACTAATTATACAGTTACAACATCTGAGTGCGATCTCGGCTCATTCAGCACTACGCCTGTATCTAGGAAGGTAACAAGGAAAAGTGACTCACACTACGTAGGTGCTGACAGCGGTTAGAAGGCTGATCTCCATATTTACTGGATAAGAGCAATGGAAGTCAATGGGGTACTCATCTCTGATAATCACTCCGTCAGATTGTGGTGTTAGGTATACGGTGTTTGTATATGTGATATCAGTTCCATCGTTCTGAAAAATAACATTTACAGTAAAAAATTAAAAACAAATATCCAGGCTAAAATATATTTATTTTCATTTAGGTAAAGAGGGACATATTGTATGTGATTTCCAGGTAGTCATGTATCCATCATCTTTCCTCTGCAGCCTGCCACTTGGTGTCAGCTGCCATCTTAGCCAAAGTGAGGCAACAAAACATATCAGAATATCAATAAAGTGACCAATGATTGGTTTACTCATCGCTCTCTGTCTGTCCCTGTTGTATCCTCCACCATAGAGATCATCCAACACCTGGACTGAGTCACCTTTTACTGCTCATTTGGGTCTCCTGTTCTTCAAGGGGGAATCCAGGGCTCAGTTACATTGTTACAGCTGCTGACCCCGATCTGTTCTAAACATTTGTGATTTACAAAACATTTTATTAATTCTTATTTGAAAATTGGCAAACCTGCTAGAAGATACTCAGCATCGAACCTTCTCACCGCACATTCAGATTCCTCAAATGAGAATTTTAATATCACAATAATATTCACCAGGATTTGGCTTTTGAATTGGACAGAGAATGGGAAGAAGGGATGATGGGTGAATATCCCGGGGTTTACTTGCTTTATCTAAAGACCTCCTTAGTGGATTTCTGCTATCAGATCACTACAGGACATTTGCAAACTATGCAATTGCATTATACAAAATCATGAAGCAATTCAAAAAGTAACATGAAAGCAGGGGCGGACTGACCATTGGGGAACTCAGGCACTGCCCGAGGGCCCGTGGTCAGTAGGGGGCCCCATGAGATGTCCCTGGTACCTTTCATATGCTTTTTTGGGTGTGGTTTGAGTGTGGGAGAGGACACAGGGGCCCCATGATCCCCTATTGCCCGGGGCCCCATACGTTGTCAGTCCACCCCTGCATGAAAGAAACATCCATACACTTAGTGTGAATAGCAACAGGGTCACTCCATGTCCTCATGTCATCTTCTCAGAGTCCACTGGAAAAAAAACACATTTTTATGACCTGACTTCTCTATCACTGAGCTGTTCATTGAGTACAAATCATTAAATGCACTCAGTGAAGTTGATATAATAATACGGTGATGGCCTTGTTTTCATTCACAATCAGTGCAAGAATGAGCATTTGTTTCTAAGCAAGATATGACCCTTCAATTGTGATGAGGAGCGAGACGCCTTGGATTAAAAAATGGTAATGGAACCATTTCCTGGATAGGACATTCAGTTCAATTAAAATATGCTTTTTATTTTCTGTGTTTCGGGGTGATATCTTCATTTTTAGAATTAGAAGGTCTGTGTAGCAGGACATCTATTATATAAAATCAGCGTAATGGTGTCACAGATGGGCAGGACAGAAGAGCCGTCTCTTCCTGACACGAGAGGTGGAGAGAGGTAACAGTGCAGGCCACGGTGGTGACCGGCAGATCATACACCATCCCCTTGGGAATCCTGGAGTCCATTCCCTTAAATGGCCAGAGTGAAGGAAAGACCAGCAGTGGATCAGCAGACGTCGATCAGTACCCCTACCCTATGGATCAAGGAAGAAGTTGAGTATATGGTACACTTATTTGGTGATGGGAAACACTATGGATTCATTTGCTCGGTGGAGAAATGCGAACATTTGATTATTGTATCTTGGAGCACATTTCATTTTTTCTCAATGTGAGTGTGTATAATATACAGTTTTTCAAAGCCGGCGTTGCACTACAGTATATATTTTTGCTTTTCCATGCATGGTTTTGAAGCTGAAGGTCCAATGAAGATATAGCACATGGAAGGAATATCACATGGATTAGAAATTTGAAGGCTACACAGTCCTTCTAAAAGTGCATTTGGCCTATTATAATGTGTAGCAGGGGCGGACTGACCATTTGGAAACTCGGGCACTGCCCGAGGGCCGGGGGTCAGTAGGGGGCCCCATGAGATGCCCCTGGTACCTTTTTCATAGGTTTTTTTGAGTTTGGGCAAGGACACAGGGGCCCCATGATCCTCTATTGCCCAGGGGCCCCATGAGCTGTCAGTTCGCCCCTGATGTGTAGGTCAAACGTCAAGGTGAACAGGGAGTGGGGCTACAATTCAAGCATGATTTTGGAAATTTTTGGATGATGGCACAACATTAGAACTTTATATATGTTGGATTGGACGGTTACAACATCGCATTTGAATTGTTGTATTTTTATATACAGTATATAAAACCAGATAACTTGGTAAAGGACATCTACGTACCCCAATGGATCCCCCACAACTACCATTTGCTGGCCGTGTGATGAAAGTGGTGTAACCTTTATCGCTTCTTTCAGTGATTCCTCGACAGTAATTGTCTCTCAGATGAAAGTACGAGGTGTCATAGCCCAGCTGCTCCAGAAGACATTTGCTGAATCTCACTTCTATATTCTCCAGGCCACAGGTGACTTGTGGTGTTCGGCCATCTACATAGGTAGAAAGTAGGAACATATTGAATGCTGAAAATGGGATGTCAAAGTATGAATCTAATTAAATGTCCTCCTAGGAGACCAGTACTGCAAAGAATATTGGTATCCATTAACACAAAACCTGATTTTTAATGGGGAAGGTTATTTTATATAGAGATTTCTTCTAAAAGAACCTGTTTAGAGCTGAAGGCCATGCAGATGGTGCCATTCAACCATGAGAATAATAACCAATATATTTGGGGATAGAGGGACAAGCACATTGCTAATCTTTTATACAAAAAACAAGCTTTTAGATTAAAATGAACCAGGTACTCTGCTGCTTAAGTGCAGGCTCTGGCTGTGGAAATACATTCATTTATTCCTAAATTTGACTCCAAACCCTGAATTTCTGACTTCTGCCCAGGTCACCAGTGAGCTCCAGTCCCTCTTAATGCCGTGCCCCACCCCCTGCTATTCAAGTGTAAAAAGCCACAGCCTTTTATTGTCCACTAAGGATTTGGCATTTGGAAGAATAATGGCTGGGGGCAGGGGCGGACTGACCATTTGGAAACTCAGGCACTGCCCGAGGGCCCGGGGTCAGTAGGGGGCCCCATGAGATGCCCCTGGTTCCTTTTTCATAGGCTATTTTGAGTTTGTGCAAGGACACAGGGGCCCCATGATCCCCTATTGCCCAGGGGCCCCATGAGTTGTCAGTCCGCCCCTGGCTGGGGGAGTGGCTTTGAACAAAGAGGGGGGCATGGATTAATGCTGATTTGGATAGAAAGCAATGTACTTAGTACAGCTTGAACCTAAAATCTAAGGGGCTCAACAAAGGCACGTAAACTGATATGAGGACGAGAGGTGGAACGTTTGCAATATTAAACCAGAAGTCTGAGCATGTTTAATTTAAAAAAACATTTTTTTAATTATCAGTCAATTAAGAAGCATGCATAATTACCCCCCCCCCACCCCACCCCACCCCACCCCAAAGACACCAGACTAGGACAGGCTACTATATAGTTTTCTCTCATACCTATTCACTTATCAAGCATCAATAATCTCAACGTTGAACCTGCTTGTAAATACAATTGCCTGGCTGAGCCGAAAATGCTCCTATCTTGGGCTAACTGTATTTTTTACATTAAAAACAAATATTATAACTACAATAATTGTATCTTTTTTTTAAAATTTGTCAGTAGTCCAGCAGAATATGGAGCGCTCCAGCTATCAATTTTGCCTGTTGTCCTTAAATATTAGAAAAGGGCTTGGATGAAAGGCACTGGATTTGTGATGAGTCCCAAATGGATCTCTCTGGAAAATGTGTCTCCGTAACCACTTCATGTCCGGACACGTTCACCCCCTTCCTGCCCAGGCCAATGTTCAGCTCTCTGCGCTATCACACATTATATTTTTTTTAAATTTTTTTTTACATTTTTATTTTATTTTTATATTATTATTTATGTTTTTTTTTTACATACTGTCACCCTAGCAGTACAGTGTCAACATGGTGACACTGTACTACTTGTAGGGGATGATGAAGCCCATGTACATATGTACCCCCCTGCCCCCCCCCAGCTACGCCTCTGAGGCAAATGCAAGAGAAACATGATGTGGATGTGGGTGGCTGTGGAAACAGGCGTAATTCCTGCACCCACAACTAGCCCACAGCCACGGGCTAATGTGAACCAGGACACTCTATATTGCTTTTTATTTTTTTTAATGCATTAATTTATTTATTTGTATTATTTGTTTATTTATTTTACAGTTTTATTTTTAATATTTTTTGGGGGGCGGGGCTTTGGTGAGATATCAGAGGTCTAAATAGACCCCTGATGTCTCTTCTCGAGACAGAGAAAGGGACTGAAGACATAGAGTTCGGTCTCTTTTTCTGTAGCCTCAGCTGCAATGCACATGAATGAATAGAGATCTCTGCAGAGTACTATTCATTCATAAACTGACACACAGTAACAAAGTTTACTATGTGTTAGTGATCAGTGAACACAGAAGCGATCATTAAGGAAAGGGAGGGGGCTGGTAAACACATGTTAATCCTGACAGTGATCTCCCTCTACTGCAGCAGTTGCAGCTGTCAGGAGGGGGAGATGAAAAGCCTGCTGACAGCACTGCCAGCGAATCGGTGAGGGGGGGACCCTGCATGAGGGGGTTAAAAAGGTGGTGGGGGAGAAGGTTTTTAATAGTTTTTTCTTCCTCTGCTGCTCCCCTGCAGCATATAAAGCCGGCAGGAGGGCAAAGGAGGAAAGCCAGTCCTAAGCTGTAGGGCAGAATCGGTTGGCAGGATCAGTGTGGGGGTGCAGGGGGAGGCAGGGGGGTAGAGAGAATTGGTGCCACAGGGTTTAGTTAGGTAGGGAAGGGGGAAAAGAATGTAGCACAAATGACTTGTAGGTGACAGTGTGTGTGTATGTGTGTGTGTGTGTGTGTGTGTGTGTGTGTAATCCCAGAGAATTAGCAGCAGCAGTGACGGGCAAAGGGTGGGGGGTGCCACATTTTAGGTGAATATCTCTGATCAGCGGATTGTCATCCATTGATCAGAGCAATTCTTTTACTCGAAGGTGTCTGCTGAACAGTTTTGGTATAAGTTCATGGTCACTTCAGTAGAAGAGGAGGAATGCAGGTTTGTATGGTGTACGGTCCCGGCCAGCTGGAAGCAGTGCTGTTGGTCCGTACAGCATAAGGACCCGGCAGTGAAAGGGTTAAAAGCTGTTTTGACAGCTTACTGTTCCTGGGACATGGGGTGAATGACATGCCAGAAAAATGCAAAAGACTACCACAAGGGAAGATAGTCCCCCAAATTCACTGGGCACATTTCTTAGTAAATATTTAATATCGTATCTGTTAAGTAGATCACTTGGAAAAGTTATGAGAGCTCCATTCATAGTTTCCAATAAATAGAAATCTTCGTGTTTGATAACTTACCTGCTAGATTTTCTTGTTGTATTCCAGCTTTACAGTAACAGCCAGGAACCCCGTCCTCAATTCTACATTCCTCATCCGGAGCGCAGTCCACGCCTGAGCAGCTATATTTGGATTCTAGAAGAGAAGGGACACAAAGAATGTTTTATAAATGAAAAGAAAAGACAGCACAAATGAATCACATGTGTGTGTGTATATATTCACTATATTGACAAAAATATTGGGCCCTCCCTCCAAATCATGTGATTCAGGTGTTCCAATCCCCTCCATGGACACAGGTGTATACAATCAAGCCCCTAGGCATGCAGACGGCTTCTACAAACATTGGTGAAAGAATGGGTCGCTCTCAGGAGCTCAGTGACTCTAAGCGTGGTCCCGTGATAGGTGGCCACCTGGGCAATAAGTCCATCCGTGACATTTCCTGGCTACTAAATATTCCACGCTCCACTGTTAGTGGGATTATAACAAAGTGGAAGCAACTGGGAACACCAGTAACTCAGCCACCAAGTGGTAGGCCTTGTCACATGACAGGGCGGGGTCAGCGCATGCTGAAGCGCACAGTGCGTAGAAGTCACCAACTGTCTGCAGAGTCAATAGCTAAAGACCTCCAAACTTGGTGTGGCCTTCAGATGAGCCCAACAACAGTGCGTAGAGAGCTTCATGGAATGGGTTTCCATGGCCGAGCAGCTGCATCCAAGTCTTACAGTGTCAGATGCAGTGGTGTAAATCATGCCGCCACTGGACTCTAAAGCAGTAGTGACATGTTCTCTGGAGTGATGAATCACGCTTCTCTGTCTGGCAATCCAATGGACGTGTCTGGGTATGGCAGTTGCCAGTAGAACGGTACTTGCCTGAATGCATTGTGCCAAGTATAAAGTTTGGTGGATGGAGGATTATGGGGTGGGGTTGTTTTTCAGGGGTTGGACTTGGCCCCTTAGTTCCAGTGAAGGGAACTCTTAAGCATCAGCATACCAAGACATTTTGGACAATTTCATGCTCCCAACTTTGTGGGAGGAGTTTGGGGATGGCCCTTCCCTGTTCCAACATGACTGCACACCAGTGCACAAAGCAAGGTCCATAAAGACATGGAGGAGCCAGTTTGGGGTGGAGGAACTTGACTGTCCTGCACAGAGTCCTGACCTCAACCCCATAGAACACCTTTGGGATGAATTAGAGCGGAGACTGC
Organism: Staurois parvus; assembly: GCF_062004578.1. NCBI lineage: Eukaryota > Metazoa > Chordata > Amphibia > Anura > Ranidae > Staurois > Staurois parvus. The sequence goes on from NW_028317830.1 coordinate 2,941,041, forward strand.
GAGCCAGGCCTCCTCCCCCGACATCAGTGCCTGACCTGACCAATGTGCTTCTGGAAGAATGGTCCAACCTTCCCATAGACACCCTCCTAAACCTTGTGGACGGCCTTCCCAGAAGAGTTGAAGCTGTTATAGCTGCAAAGGGCGGGGCCAACTCAATATTGAACCCTACGGACTAAGACTGGGGGGCCATTAAAGTTCATGTGCGTATGAAGGCAGGTGGCCCAACATATATAAAATATATATATATATATATATATATATTTAAATATAAAAAAGTGTGGAAACTTTTTGTAGACCCTATATATACACTATATAGAGAGAGATATAGTATGTATATTCTGTATATTGTATATATTGTTTTATAAATGACGACAACACACTGAATTACGCTTTGTGTCAGTACTTACCTGTACAATAGGCGAAGTTGCAGTATGGTGGACTCTGCAGCTTATATACATAAAATTCTCCTGGACACATTTTCACAGAAATACTATAAGGTCGTGTACAGCATCCGCCATACCAGTTGGAACACATTGTACGGTTAACAATGACATCACTGACTGTAGGGTGGGAGCCGTTCATCCACATGGGGATATATGTGCCACAGCTGGATCGTGGTACGCAGTGCTCAGGGATTTTCTGGTCATATGTTCCAGTAAACCGATACCAGCCAGACATGCCATAGTCACAATGATACCAGTCATACCAGTAATCCCAGTAGCTACTAGAAACATACGTATTAGAAGTACTGCGCCAGGGGTCATTCAGTTCGGTGTGGTTGGAGCAAGGGTCAATACAGGAATAGGATCCAACGTTCTTAATGCAGTCTTCATTAGAGCCACATGGTGATCCTTGTTGGCATTCATTGATCTCACAGTGTCTTCCATCTCCATAATATCCATAGGGACAAGTACAGGCATAGGTTCCATAATTATAATTTGTACATATAGCTACTGGATGACAGTCATTCAGAGATCTGTCCGCACACTCATCAATATCAACACAGCCATATTCCTTTTTATACTGAAATCCAGTAGGACAATCACAGGTGTAAGATCCGGCAGTGTTCACACAGGTACCATAACCATAATAATAACAAGTGTTGGTGTAATAATCCTGACATTCATCTATATCAGTACAAGATGTTCCATCTCCAGCAAATCCCTCTTTACATGTGCACTCCCCGTATCCTCCAAACTCCGAACAAGTGGCATCTGAGTGGCAGTCAGAATCTGAACAAGTTCCTAAAAAAAGAAACAAAGTGGGGGGTTTTGGGTAGGAGGATTTCTATGAAATAGAAACATACGGTGAACTAATGTCTGGACATAAATATTCTAAAATATTGGGTGCTATAACACACTTTTTCAGTCAGGTACAATAAAAGAAGCTGCCCCCACCGAACACACTATATTTTACCTCTTGCCATTAAACCTGACCTCCCCTCTGGCCCCTCTGCCTTGTGAAGTGCTGAAAACATCTCCTCTGAGGCTATCAAAGAGGTCTCTGACCATAAATCATTGAATCTCTCGGGAGGGGGGTTAACATTTTCATCGATGCAGATGAAGGTATCTCAGCACCAGATAAGTGTGATAGGTGGACATAGGGTCAGAATGGGGGTCCTAGGATCAGTGTGGGAGCAAATAGGGGTCAGGTCCCTCAATGTTTTGGAAAGATTTTATATTTATAAGCAGATTAATTCCAAAAAATTCCACAGTCAACTGCTAAAAAAGCACAGCAACAAGTAGGCAACCCGATAAACACTTTATAGACATGCAGGCTTCTAGTGGAAAATCTTTCAAATTATTTCAGAAGTGACAAGGGTCATGACTTCATCTATACCTCCATTAACCACATTACCCTTAGTAATAGATGACTTTCCCCCATGCTTTCACACTGTGGTCACTTACAGGGGCGGACTGACAACTCATGGGGCCCCCGGGCAATAGGGGATCATGGGGCCCCTGTGTCCTCGCCCACACTCAAACCACAAACAAAAAAGCCTATGAAAGGTACCAGGGGCATCTCATGGAGCCCCCTACTGACCCCAGGCCCTCCAGCAGTGCTCGAGTTTCCAAATGGTCAGTCCGCCCCTGGTCCCTTATATTCTTTGGCAGACTGACAATCACTAGACATTGGAAACAAAACCTTGCTCTAAATCCATCTGAAGCTGTTGGATTGGTTCAATTTAATTAAACCTTTGAAAAAATGTTAGCCATAAGGAAATTTAAAAGTGTTACATTTGAGAATATCTGGAAGCCTTGGGTTACTTGGGTTCAGGGGCGGACTGACCATTTGGAAACTCGGGCACTGCCCAAGGACCCGGGGTCATTAGGGGGCCCCATGAGATGACCCTGGTACCTTTTTCATAGGCTTTTTTGAGTTTGGGCAAGGACACAGGGGCCCCATGATCCCCTATTGCCCGAGGGCCCCATGAGTTGTCTGTCCACCCCTGCTTGGGTTGGAGCCGGGTGCTCACATATAACAGAGGATCCAGAGACAAGTTCTCTGTAGAGAACACGGTTTTATATGTATTGTACTGTATAGTTCCTAATTGCTTCCCTTCTATTCCCTTTCTTCTATTGAAAATGTTTTGTGCAACAAATAGAGTTTCAGATTTGATAGATTCCTTATCGTTTCCTTCCCTGATGTCAGTAATTTCAAATTAGGATGGTGGATTGAAAAGCCCAGGGACCCTATGTGGATTCTATTTTGTACCTACAGTGAGGAACAGAAGTATTTGAACATCCTGCGATTTTTCAAGTTCTCCCACTTAGAAATCATGGCGGGGTCTGAAATTCACATTGTAGGTGCATTCCCACTCTGAGAGACAGAATGAAAAAAAAAATTCAGGAAATCCCATTGTATGATTTGTAAAGAATGTATTTGTCTCGCACGGCTGAACAGAAGTATTTGAACCCCTGAGAAGATCAGTGTTAATATTTGGTACAGAAGCCTTTGTTTGCAATTACAGAGGTCAAACGTTTCCTGTAGTTCTTGACCAGGTTTGCACTGCAACAGGGATTTTGGCCCCCTCCTCCACACAGATCTCCTCTAGATCTGTCAGGTTTTGGGGCTTGCATGGAGCCCCAGTCCGAGGGAGACTGACAGTCGTCTTTAGCCTCTTCCATTTTCTAACAATTGCTCCAACAGTTGATCTATTTTCACCAAGCTGCTTGGCAATTGCCCCATAGCCCTTTCCAGTCTTGTGGAGGTCCACAATTTTGTCTCTGGTGTCTTTTGACAGCTCTTTGGTCTTGTCCATGGTAGTAGTTGGCGTCTGACTGACTGTGGGGTGGACAGGTGTCTTTAAAGAGCTCAGACAGATGCTACTAAGTTAGATTAATGAGTGGAGTAGAGGTGGACTTTTTAAAGGCGCAGTAACAGGTCTCTGAGAGCCAGAATTCTTGCTGTTTCTTAGGTGTTCAAATACATCTGTTCAGCAGTGCGAGACAAATACATTCTTTACAAATCATACAATGTGATTTCCTGAATTTTTTTTTCAATTCTGTCTCTCAGAGTGGGAATACACCTACAATGTGAATGTCAGACCCCTCCATGATTTCTAAGTGGGAGAACTTGCAAAATTGCAGGCTGTTCAAATACTTCTGTTCCTCACTGAATGATTGGTATTGCCACAGTACTATTATCCCAATGGGGCATCTGAGTGATATGTAGCCTGCTTCCATACACTGAGGGACCTCCACTGGAAACTTTAGGGGTATAATGGTTGGATCAAAGATTTGGAGTACCACTTCAGAATGTTAAAATCTGAACAGAAGGTTTTATTCCAAACGAACTCAATAGCCAAAGTGTTTCAGGGGCGTCAGCCAACCCCCATCATCAGGGCTTAAAAAAATGGCTTTTGGAGGACTTGAGCTGGAAAAGAGATCAGGATAATTGTGTACCAACTGTCTCAATCTCCTTGCTGTGTTCATCAGTTTCTGAAGGAGGATCAACACTTTTAGTACACATTTATCCTGGTCCTATTCCCAGCTCGTGTTCCCTAAAAGCCATTTTCCTAAGCTCTGATGAAGGCGAGTCCTCCAGAATACGTTGGCTATTGAGATCGTTGCATGCTTTGGAATAAAACCCTCCATTTGGTTTTTAACATTCTGGTGTTCGCTCCGAATGTTTGATATAACCATAATAATTTCAGTTCGGTTTTTCTGCCTCGTACATTGATGTATGATTTCATATCTCAAGCATAACACGCAACTTATTGAACCTGATGTGTTCTTTCACCTTTTGTGATTTTAATTTTTTTTTTAATGTAATAATTCTCGTCTCTTCACCAATCACTTTTACAAAACCAAATTAAGACTAATTGTAACAAAAAATGGCCCTGTGACAGAATAAACCCGGCCATTGATCACTTCTTAAATCTGCGTCTGTTTTGATTGAAAATCTGTCTCATCTCCAGTGTTAACCTTTTCTCAGACCTCGTGACCAACAGAATTCATAAATCATTTGCACTTTGCAGCAGGGGTCACAAATAGAGATACAAACTGTTGCGCAGACTTTGCTGACTGACACAATGGGGGGGGGGTTTACTGAAACTGGAGAGGGCAAAATTTGGTGCGGCTGTCAGGGCCTGGACTTGAACCTGGGACTTCTACTGTGTCAGGCAGTAACTCTTCTCACGGAGCTACCTAGGATGCTGGACAACACTCTGCCTCTTCTATTGGATAATCCTGCCTTGTGCCTTGTTTGCTCTTGAACCTTGAACTCCTTGCTCCTCCCATGAACTTCCTATATAAGCCATGTCCTTGGACTTCCTCCTTGCCAGATTATTGTGCCTTTCCAGCCAATATCCCGCTACTGTTCCTGCTGCTGTCTACACCTCCGCTACTGATCTTTGGCTTGTTCCTGACCACGATTTCGTCTCATCCTAACGTACTACAATTGATCTGCTACCATTTGTGACCGACCCTTGGCTTGTGACCGACTCTGCTTTCGTCTGATCCCTAACCTGTTGATCCGCTATTGGTTCCCAGTCTGCTCATTCCCTGGTGGGGTGATCCTGAGATCTGCAACCTGGTATTAACACGCAGCCCAATCCATCTCCACCATTAGGAGCTCTGGTGAATACCGGTTAATACTTAGACCCCGCACCTCAGGTGAGCCTGCGTCATTCCCAGGGGGATCCGCTGGTGTACCTATCCTGCTGGTTTCAGGTAAGCCTTTTACTGCTATAGCAACTGGTCTCTGAACCTGACCTTACACCGTGACAGCGGCTCTGCATAGAACCCAATCAGCTTCCAGGATTTTGTGAAAGCTTAAATGAAAAAGTTAAAATTAAAAGCCGATTGGCTCCTATACACAGCTGCACCAGATTTTGCACTCTCCAGTTTTAGTAAATCAACCCCAATGCCTCAATAAATTTCCCCCTTTCAGGGAGTACAGGAAACATCCAAACCTTAAAAGGTATCAGTTGTAGAAAGCAAACCAAACTAAAAGCAGAAGTTTTGTTCTGTATATTTCTGGCTTGATGACCGTATTGAATATCATCAATAGACCGCGCTCTATACAGATAATACAACTGTACTATAAACATAATGTCAGGGCAGGGCTGTGGAACAGACAGGTAGGCCTAGTGGCAGGGTAACGCACTGGCTGACGACAACCACCACCAACAGACCGAAGTCCCTCAGGGCGCGGAGTCTAAGTCCCAGGCTGCCCTTCACCAGGGCCCCTGATGGTGGGGATGGACTTGACGCAGCCAGGAACCAGGTCGCGGCCCCCGAGACACCCCGGCTGCGGTAATGGCCGCCGCCAATAGCGTGTAGCTGGTGAGAATGACAATAGCGTAGTCAGGCAAGCCGGGTCGACAACAACGGGACAAAACAGTAGACAGAGAATAACAGGTCACGGGCCGGGTTCAGCAACGGAGGGTCAGATCGAAGGAAAACACAGAGAATGGTCTAGTCACAAGCCGAGTCAGATACCAGAAGAGTCACGAGCGTATACACAGAGCTGTAGCAAGACAAAGACACAAGACACAAGTGCAAAGAGCATGTGCAGGCCACAGGCTTATATGTCATCAGCCACACCCCTCTGGGGGATGGACCTCAGAGACCTGAAGGCATAAAAGGATTCCCACCATGCACAGCAGAATCCAAGATGGACGCCAGCACATGGAGTAACATAACCTCAGGGAAAAGGTAGGACCTTGACACATATAAGGAAATCACAAAGTTATTGAGTGTTGGGCTTACCTGATTTGTCCAAGCCTACAAAAAAATGGAAAAATAAGAACTTTAGATTTTGTTTCTTGGCATGCATTTCTTGCAATCAGCAAATCATCATTCCAAATAAAGTGGCATTTTGTGACAACAATAATTCTGGAGTACTCATTTAAACATTGATCACATTCCACTCTACATGATGCTGTGCTATGTGCGGATAGCATTGCATTCATATTGGATTGAGGGCCACACATTTTTAAAAGCATATATTCAAATATTGGTATATTCAGTTCATGTTGATTTCCATCCATTGAACAGAAAATAATACGTAGATAAGTTAGAGCGGAATTTGAGGACTTTACCAGAAGTGGAAAAACTATAGCCTGAGCAGCCTGAGCAGATGCTATGGGGCTTTGGGGTTGGAGGGGGTCTCATAAGTGAACCTGTTGAGGTAAATTATAATGTGAAGTCTGCGGTCTGGAAGAGCTGACATCAGACCTACAGGAGAAATCATTAGGATCCCTAGTCACAGATGCTTCTTGATTCCATCTATTTTATTTAGCCATCTTAGCAATGTAGATGTATTGCCCATCCAACCAAAAATGAACCCTTTATGCCTAATCAAGTCTTCTTGAGATTGTAAAAAATCCAAAAAAGGCTCTTCAACAAAAAAAGAAAAAAAAGACAAAGCATTGTCACAGCTAGTTCATGGATTTATTGATAATAAAGTCATGTGATTGCCAACATTGCACCTACATTGTCTTGGTGGTCACATGGCTCTAGGTATAAACAAAGGGGTAATAGTTACCTTTAAGGTTAAGTTTAGGATCACCTTTAAAAATAAAAAAACCTTTCCTGGGTTATTGTTATTTTATGCCAGAAAAGCAATTGTATGCAAATGGAAGTCTCCTGCTGCTCCCACTATACATTTTTTGAAAACTCGTGGTCAGTTTGCTGTTGTATAAGGCCACTTATTTATCTAGGAGCTGCCCCAAGAAAAATAATAAATTCTGGGATTGTCAGAGTCTGGGTCCGAACCTAGGCCTTCTGCAGTGAGTGGCAATGTTTCTTCTTGCTGAGCCACTAGAAATGCTGGACAGTGTCTTTAACAATTTGGATGATCCTGCCTTGACCTTGTTTGTCATGAACCTTGAACCCCTTGCTCCTTCCATGAACTTCCTGATATAAGCCATATCTCTGCACTTCCTGTTTGCCAGATTATTGTGCTCTCCAGCCAGTATCGTGCTCCTTGCCTTCTCTGCTGTTATCCATGTTTTGTTATCACTTGTTATTGACCCTTGGCTTGTTCTTAACTACGCTTCTGCCTAAACCCAACCTGCGACCGCTCATTACCGACCTTGGCTTGTGCTCGACTACGCTTCTGCCCAGGGGTGGACTGACAACTCATGGGGCCCCCGGGCAATAGGGGATCATGGGGCCCCTGTGTCCTCACCCACACCCAAAAAAGCCTATCAAAAAGGCAATGAAAGGTACCAGGGGCATCTCATGGGGCCCCCTACTGACCCCGGGCCCTCAGGCAGTGCCCGAGTGCTTGAATGGTTAGTCCGCCCCTGCTTCTGCCTGATCCCAACCTGCGACTGCTCATTACCGACCTTGGCTTGTTCTCGACTATGCTTCTGCCTGATCCCAACCTGTGACTGCTCATTACCGACCTTGGCTTGTTCTCGACTACACTTCTGCCTGATCCCAACCTGCGACTGCTCATTACCGACCTTGGCTTGTTCTCCACTACGCTTCTGCCTGATCACAACCTGCGACTGCTCCTTACTGATCTTGGCTTGTTCCTGACTATGCTTCTGCCTGATCACAACCTGCGACTGCTCATTACCGACCTTGGCTTGTTCTCCACTATGCTTCTGCCTGATCCCAACCTGCGACTGCTCATTACCGACCTTGGCTTGTTCTCGACTACGCTTCTGCCTGATCCCAACCTGCGACTGCTCATTACCGACCTTGGCTTGTTCTCCACTACGCTTCTGCCTGATCCCAACCTGCGACTGCTCATTACCGACCTTGGCTTGTTCTCCACTATGCTTCTGCCTGATCCCAACCTGCGACTGCTCATTACCGACCTTGGCTTGTTCTCCACTACGCTTCTGCCTGATCCCAACCTGCGACTGCTCATTACCGACCTTGGCTTGTTCTCCACTATGCTTCTGCCTGATCCCAACCTGCGACTGCTCCTTACTGATCTTGGCTTGTTCCTGACTACGCTTCTGCCTGATCACAACCTGCGACTGCTCCTTACTGATCTTGGCTTGTTCCTGACTACGCTTCTGCCTGATCCCAACCTGCGACTGCTCATTACTGACCTTGGCTTGTTCTTGACTACGCTTCTGCCTGATCCCAACCTGCGACTGCTCATTACCGACCTTGGCTTGTTCTCCACTATGCTTCTGCCTGATCCCAACCTGCGACTGCTCCTTACTGATCTTGGCTTGTTCCTGACTACGCTTCTGCCTGATCACAACCTGCGACTGCTCCTTACTGATCTTGGCTTGTTCCTGACTACGCTTCTGCCTGATCACAACCTGCGACTGCTCATTACCAACTTTGGCTTGTTCTCGACTACGCTTCTACCTGATCCCAACCTGCGACTGCTCATTACTGACCTTGGCTTGTTCTTGACTACGCTTCTGCCTGATCCCAACCTGTGACTGCTCATTACCGACCTTGGCTTGTTTACTGACCACAATTCCGTTTGATCCTTACCTGCTTAATATGCTACTTGACCTCCACTTGCTCACCTCCTGTTGGGGTGAATGTGAGGACTGTGACCTTGTGCTAACATGCAGCAAAATCCATCTCTGGTGAACATCGGATAGTACTTAGACTCCGCACCTCAGGTGAGCCCACTCCTCTGCCACGGTGACCTACCTATGTACCTATCCTGTCGGTTTTGGTGTGAGTCTTTCAACTGCTATAGCAACTGGTCTTTGAGCCTGATCCCTGATCGTGACAGGGACATATGAGTGGAGTCCTTGTCCACCACTGCTGAACCCAAAAACCCAGCTTGACCTACTCTGAGAAGGGAAAAGTCCTATGGTCTTCTTTATGGTTCACATGGAGATCCATGCTCCCTTTCTTCGTACTGTTATGGGGTATACCCACCCTCTTTTTGAACCCCCTGAGATGGATAATGTTCTCATTCAGCCTTGCTATGTGAAGTTGAGAGTACCTCTTAGTTACTTGTTAGAGTAGGGTATGTTTGGATGTTGTATACTGTATACTGTGCCAAACCTGGGTATGCCCAATAAGCTCTGTTTTGTAACTAAACTTTTGAAATGTAATAAAAAGAATTAAAAAAAACATTGTAAACCAATTTTTTTAACAACAGGCATGTCATACTTACCTGCTCTGTGTAATGGTTTTGTACAGAGAAGCCTCAACCCTCCTTCCATTCTTGGCTCATCCCTCCTTTCAAGTGCCCCCCATAGTCACCCACTTGCTGTGGGTACACTCTTGCAAACTTACTCTCACGCTGTGCTGTGTGTGTCCATTGACACACAGAGTGTGGAATGACCAACTCCCCGCTCTCTCTTCACTGGCTGTAATTGACAGCAGCAGAAGCCAATGGCTCCCACTGTTGCCTCTTCGTCCAGTGAGGAGAGCTCTCAGGCACAGTTCTGGGTAGATACTGAGCTTAGGTAAGTATAAGGGGGGATGGGGGGGGGGGTTCACACAGTTTTTTTTTTACTTAAATGCAGAGAAAGCATTTATGTAGAAAAACCTTCTGCCTTTAGAACCGCTTTAATGCCACTTTTTCATTTGACTACAATGCTTTCTTTTTAAATATGCCACATTTTTCACATTTTTCACATATTGTGCTATTTTAGCATAAATTTCAGCAAACTAAAAATTCCAAATCTTGCATCCTACCAAATATAACCTCCAATGGTTCTGGTTAAATGCTCATTATAGAGAGTTATATGATACTTGATTATAGAAAAAGGCCAATGACAACAATAAACAATTGGTAGAACGCCCTTCACCACCTTGCCAAAAATTGCTTGTGATGTTCCTGACAGTTCTGCATAATAAGACAGTGGGTCAAAAACAATTTAAAAAATTGGGATACAATCTGGATAAGAAAAAAAAAACAAAAAACAGAGCCTGTGAATCTCTTACACATTAACAATCTGTACAAAAAAAGTATCCAGATGGGTTGGGGGGTACGACATGGTGGGTGCACGACATGGTGGGTGCATGATATGGTGGGTGCACGACATGGTGTCGTCCTCTCATTCCAAATGATGCCAAGGATACGTAGATATTACTAGGTGAGTGGGCCTGGAAGGGGTCAGAAACCTTGGGATGGCAAGAGAACAACAGCAGTAGGCATAGATGCATAAATATTGTTTGTGAGGCATCAATTCCACAAATTGTTCCAGATGACAACTTGTAAGTCAATAGACTACAACAGTACAAACTGACTGCCAATAGTGAAAGGTGCAGACTGACAAGATGCATGCGCCTTGATGAGGATTCTCCAAAAAAAAAATCTGTTTCTTTTTGTACAAAAATTTAAAAGAGAACACTGACATTGGCCCGTGCTGCCCTAACTGTAGCTAACTGCTATAAATGGCTGATATTCTGTCCTACCACAACAATCTCTCCATACACCACCTTCTCACTCAACCACAATGGGGAGAGATGAACTCTTGGAGGGGGCTGTCTTTCATACCAGAATGGAAAGAACATTTTGCAGCATCACAGCAAAGAGATTAGCTCAATGGAGGTCACGTGGCTCCTAGAAGGCATTTGGGAGTCTAGCCCGCCAAAAAACACAACAAAATCCAGATTCATATTCACCTGAATGTAATATATCCATGCAATCTGACCTGAATTTTACATTATCCAAATATCAGGACTGACTCTATTAGACAAGTCATAGAAGAGAACCTGTCAGAGTCAGAATTATTTGTATACACCGAGATAATGGAACTTACCAGTGAATCCCAATACTTGAACAAAAAGTGATGAATACCCATGAGCATTCAGAATCCAGGATCCCGAAGCTGGACTTTTTACCAAATGGGAACTTAGAATAGCAACATCATCGAAGTAACGGTAATAGATGTAATAATTATTATAATATTCTGGATTTTTTTCAAATGTAAATATGTGTCCTAAAATAAAAAAAGGATAAATAGGTACAATTCAAATACATGTAAACATTGAAAACAAAGCTAATGAATGCATTTTGCTATCAAAGATTTGTAAGTGTAATATTCACACAATATTATTCAATTTGGGGGGAGGGGCGTTGTGCAGACAGATCTAAGAAGAAATTCAGATAAATCTTTTAGACATGATGAATATCAAAAAAGGTGGGAATCCAATCCCAACAAATTCTACAATTCCTGCATTGTGTATGTATTGATTTCATGTCATCCACAAAATATTACCTCCATAGTAACACCAACCTGGCTGCATGCCCTAGCTATTGCATAATGAAAATTATAATATATAGAAGCAGTGATCTACATATTGTTTGATGTGTATTAGAAGGGTCTATGAGGTTAATATCTTTTAACAGAGTTGAGCCCACCAGTCAAAATGATTAACTGGACACGGATTATGTCCATTGGTTTTAGTCGTTAGCAGAACATTTGTGAGTTTAAGGAGAACAATTCTGTGGAGGATTGAGGGCAAAATCCAAGCTGAAGGGCATCAAGTAGGTCATTCTCAGTGAGATGGTTGGTTGTAGACCAGACATTCAAGGAGTTTGGAGGAAAAGAGGAGCACAGAGATGGGGCAGAAGTTGTTAAGTCTTTTTCTCCTTTGCCTGCTGCACTCTCCTAAAATTGAGCTTTAAAGTGGAACTTCATTCAAAAGGGTAAGTTCCCCTTTTCCACCTCCTCCTCTCCTCTATCACTTTTGGATCCTTTTTTTTTGGGGGGGGGGTGTAGCAGGTACCTTGTTTTGATAGGCTTTCGCTCCCACTTGCTTAGGCAATCTGTGCAGGAAGTTCCCCCGTCTTTGCCTGCAGCCTTCTGGAACGCATCACAGGTCCCAGGAGGCTGTGGGTCCACTCACAATGCACAGTGGGCCTTATGCATGCATAGTGGGAAGCCAGGAGCCACAGACAGCTTAGCCACATTAGACATGGCGGCCTGAAGACAGGTGAAGAACTGACCTGGGTGAGGATGTGTACGTGTCCTTTTAATTAAAGTTTGCAGCTACAACAGTTATAGCTGCTGACTTTTATTTTATTTCCTTTTTTGGAGGTGGTGAGGGGAGGGAGCTGAAGATCCTCTTTAAGTGCTTTTTCTACTTGCTTTCGCTTTCTGGTTCCAATCCAGAAAACTAGGGCACCGAAGAGCATCTACAACATGATTGTAACAATTTAATCTTTGTGTAATACTTTAAATGGCATGTTTTATCACAGTCACATTCAATATACAGTATATTAAAGGTGAGGAGGCCCCAATATGGAACCAAAGTGTGGCCAGCAATGGCATCCATTGAATAAAAAAGTGCTTCCAGTATACTGTCAGTCTACTCCAGGCTGAAGAAAAGCACACTGATCTCATCCATTAATGCACATCTTTCCCTCATGAAGTGACCATCGAAGAGCCATGGAACACATTAATGGTGTTTTAACCTGTTCTTATGATCAATAAATACTGACCTTTATGAATAATCCATTTGGAAGCATCTTTTTATTTTTGCCTCTCTCTACACGTCTTTGGTAATAAAAAACCTGCTTGAAGCAGTTAAATGTAGGTCAGAAGAAGGGTAATTGCAGGTCAAATTCATCTGTCACTGAATTCTGAAAGGTTCTCAGAAGTATTTCAAACCGATCTCAAAGTGACACCATCGACACAAACTCAAAGCCCATCAACAAAGGCCCTTAGAATGACTTGGCTCCGGGGTCACTAATGCATAAACTATGTTCACATCTCAGGTTTCTGGTGAACCAAGAAGAGAAGAATTCCCGTCTACTAAGTTTGGGTTTGACTTTAAAATAATGTGAGACCCGCTGACTCCCAGGTCTCTTTCTGTATATTTGGGCATTAAGGATTTGTTTTAATTTCACTCTAGAAATGATAGACATCAGTTTTATCTTCTTACAATTGTTGGAAGTGACTCAGTAGTGTATATACATTCAGACATTCTTACTGTAAATTTACAGACATGAACGTACCATTCGGATCAGAAAAATTAAGAGTGAACGATTCATCTCCTGTGATCAGTAAATTTGTTAAGGAAGTTGTAACATCAAACGTGTCAGTATAATGGTCAGTGGCATTTCGGTTGACGTTCAGGATGCGCACAGATGAATTTATAGGTTTAGACAACAATAATTCCATTGACTGCAATAGCTGCCAAATATAAGAGAGAAAGCAAACATTTTATTTAAAACAGACACATAAAATGTATAAAGGAATACATTTATGGGCACAAACCCTCTCTTATCATTGAAACCCCCATTTATTTCCCATATACACCCAGTTGTAGCAATCTATCTTAGTACATCAAGTGCTAAAGATACCATTGAGCTATGATGATTGGTGATTTGTCCTACAGGAATTGGCCCAGTGGTCCCTACTGAAATGTCTCTTGGTTAGCCCAGACCTCAGTGCTCCATATACTGACCCGGGAACCAAAAAGGAGCCCTGGGTTGGGTGTTCTTGAAGCCTGGATGTTGTGTGATATGGAAGGCTCTAAATATCCCAATGAAACACTTTATAGACAAGAATATATCAGTTTCAGACAATGTGGTTAAAGAGAAAAACATCAGGATCACTGGCTTTAAAACGCCAGCCTATGCAAGGTTTTCTGAATTTATTTTATGGTCGCTGTTACATTTGTTGGCACCTTCTACTTTGAGTAAGTCAATGTTTTGAAAAGAAAAATCATCAATACTTAGGATGAGCTTCTGGTTCAGTCTAAACTCTGATTCAGACTGAATTCTGGCTGTTCGAGGGGTTTGGCAAACAGCAAAGCTAAATAGGTTTCGGCCATGTTGAACCTCTGGATGCAGTGGGAAGTGGTAGATTTAGTAATACTGCATCTAAATGTGCCAGTATCCTAACAACCAGTGACATATCCCAACCTGACCCATTGCGCTGTCAACCTGGGATTTCTGACTGACATTTGAATGTAAACAAAGGGGTGAGGGTAGTGTAAAAAAAATCTAAATGTGTCAGCAGCCTAACAACCAGTGACATATCCCAACCTGACCCATTGCGCTGTCAACCTGGGAATTCCGACTCACATTTGAATGTAAACAAAGGGGTGAGGATAGTGTAAAAAAAATCTAAATGTGTCAGCAGCCTAACAACCAGTGACATATCCCCACATGGCCAATTCAGGTGAATGTAAACAAAGGTGTGAGGATAGTGTAAAAAATAAAAACTGCAGAGGAATTTACAGGGAAACCTAAAGTAAAAAAAAAAAGCAAGAAAAAACAAGGGTCCTCCATACAATGTGAATCAGACCCTTTGCTATAGATAAAGGGAAGCCATTTTTTTAACAGAACAAAGCAGCTGAAATCTGTTATTTAGTTGCAATTTAAGGGCTTTTGTTTATAAATGCCAATTTTGCTCTAGAAGGCTGTATATATACAGATGTTTCACTTTACAGGCAGTTTTTAGCTTCTGTCATGCCTTCAGCATATTTTTATGTTATGTCCAGTGTTAGTTTATTATGCTATGGAATGTAAGGTAGTGTAATATCACCATCTAGTGGCTCTTTTGTATTACAGTTTTATAGATTATTTTCTGTAGTTACACATTTTGTTGCTTAAAAGCCACCGTAGTTTTCCTATCATCCTATGGTCTTCACCATGAGGTCTTAGATACATTTCCTAGCAGCCATCTTACATCTCCTCCAGAGGACTCCACACTTATTCAGCTGCAGTTCTGTTGTCAGCTTAACGGAAATATCGCCGGTATGTTTAAAAACCCTTTCTAGCTAGACTAGTGTTTCAGGACTGTAGATTTTGTATATGGTATACACTGATTGAATGTTATTTCTTTCATTTGTAGTTTTACTCTAACTTCCCTGCAATAAAAGTTGAAAAGAGGACCTAGCGCCTGCATCAATGAGTTAAGGGAGAAGGGTTATCTGTCTGCCTGATTATACCCCCCACCACGTATAGTGAGGGCAGAACAGCTTTAGTGGGGTTCGGATCTGGCACTCAAACATTCATAAAGTTTGCAAACACCCCCCTAATCTGAACCCTGGGAATTTGGCTCATCACTACTTCTAACTTTGCATCTGTTTAGTAAACTGCAACTAACAATTACTCCGTGTCTGATCACTAGTCTGACTGCCTAAACCACTTTAAGATCCCCCACCAGCATTATACTGTGGACAGGCAGCTCCCGTAAGCACAGTGATGTACCTGTACATCTCTGCCTTCTTCTGGGTTCAGGAAACACCCCCCCCCGACCCCTTTGTGATTAGACACAGCTAGATTCATGGCTGTCACCTGCTGATCAGCTGTGCCCAATCACAGCCCAAAGCCTTGTGTTGGCAAAAACACAGGGAGAACAATCTCTTTAACCGCTACCCGACCACCCTATAGTAGAAATACTGCTACAGGGTGGCATGAGTGCGCAAAATCGTGTATACATATGTGATTTTGTGATTCCGGGTAGGGGGTGCATGCACGGTTGTCAATTACTGGGTCCTGGACGGTGATTTCCAAGGATCTCCAACAGGGAGAACTGTTTTGTTGACTAACTGTTCTCCTCCCTGTCAGCTCAACAGTGAAGCACACAGACCCAGCCCCCTAGTGAAACACACCCAGCACACAGTTATCCCTTTGATCGCCCCAGATGTTTATCCCTTCCTGCCCAGTGCCATTAGTACAGTGTCAGCGCTTTTTATTAGCACTGATCACTGTATTGGTGTCACTGGGGATATCAGTGACACCAAGTCAGTTCCCCCCCAGTGTCAGAATGCCCACCACAGTCCCGCTGTAAGTCGCTGACTGCTGCCATTACTAGTAAAAATTAACAATGAAAAATAAAATCCCAGTATATATACTACCATTTGTAAACTCTATAACTTTCACGTAAACCAATTAATGTACACATATTGGGATTTATTTTTAGCAAAGACATGGAGCAGAATACATTTTGGCATAAATTTCTGATGACTTTTTTTTATTGGACATGTTTAATAGCAAAAAGTAAAAAATATTGTTTTCCTCAAAATTGCCGGATTTTTTTTTATAGCACAAAAATAATAAACACACAGATGATCAAATACCACTGAAAGAAAGCCCAATTCGTGGGAAAAAAAGGACATAAATTTAATTTGGGTGCAACGTTGCATGACTGCACAACTGTCAGTTAAAATAACGTAGCGCCGTAACACAAAAAATGGTCTGGTCAGTATGGGAGGGGGGGGGATAAATCTCCAGGAGGGCAAGTGGTTTAAAAGTCTTTTATTAAAATAAAAAATAAAGAAATGTCCCCCAAAGTAGATCTAGCATCAATCACGATGCCTGCCAGCACTGCCAACCTCCAAAAAATGATCTGCTCTCGATCCTGGCTCCCACTGTATGACAGCTGCGGCGGGATGACAGTTCTTAAGTACTATGATGATATCCCACCCTGTTGTGATGTCATCATGCACTGTGGTCAGGTGCATTGCTTTGGCCAATCACAATGCACTGTCAGGGCAATGCCAAAACGCCCTTAAAATTAATGTGTTCAGCGAACATGAAGCCCATCACTACATAGAAATTGAGGCAGCCAGATTTGGTCAATGTCATTCACCAAACTACCTTTGGGTCTGGTATGAATTTCCTGGGGGACCTTGAAACTTTTTTTTGTTTGTTTGTGAGATACCTCCTCAAAGGGACTAGCATGCATTTTGCATCCCTATGCATTTTTTTTTCATTCTGGAGTGTAGGATGTGCTTCAGGAAAATGACATTTACAAAGAAAAAAAAAAAGATACAGCTTAAAATTAAAAAAGAAAAGAAAATGCAATGCAAATGTCAGTACTGCTGCAGCAAGTTCTGCACATCTCAGAGACACCCCTTCGCAGGCTGGATTAGGAGACCTCCCATTCATGTTATTTAAAAGAATTGGACATGTTTCACTTTTAAGCATTTTAAAAAAAAATCACTCTTGCTCTCCCCCCCAGAGTATTCTTGATGCACCCTTAGCTATTAGCCAGAAAATTGGCATTTTTAATTCAACAGATTCCTTTTCCATTGATTTCAATGGTGTTCGAGTTGAGGTTCAACTTCTGAAATTCTTTCTGCTGAACTAAACCCAGGGAAGTCCTGAACATTGTGAATTATCACCTCTAAAGCATTCTTCAGATGTATACAGTCTATTTGAAATGGAGCCCCATAGATAAAGTGTCCACCACCAAAATGTTTTTGCTTCACTAATACTGTATGCTTCCTACGCTTCTCATAGACATCTCACCTTATAATAATCAATATAATACATAGGAATGAATTCTCCAAAACTACGAGATGAAATGTCCTTAAATACATCAACCTGGGAGACACTCTGAAAACAATCCCACCATGGGTAATACAGAAAGAAAACCTGTAGAGAAAAATAAAATATTTAGCTATGGATCAGAGATACGTAGACGATGTATGACTTTACATGGAAGTCTCTTACTTGGGACTTCTTTTCTTCCAGCAATGTATGAACCTCAGACAGGAGCTGAGCGTCATTGCCATCCACCATGGAGCCAACTGTATAAACCCAAATGATGGACTCGGCGGGGGAAATCTCCAGAGCTCTCTTCAGCCCATAGAGAGTGGACTGATTGCAGTTAGATAGATGTTCATAGTAAATGTAAGCAGTGTCATCCCAATAATCTCTTGTTATGCTTTCCAAGAAATCATTCTTGTTGTTGGTGATAGTTTCATTAATTTCTGAAAGGTAATTCATCTTTCATTAATAAGTAGAAACGTAATGCTCAAAATAAAGTTATAAAGACTAATAGTAGCATAAGAAATAAAGATTGTAAGCTCCAAGGAGCAGGGCCCTCGAACCCCTCGTGTATCGCATTGTATTGTTGTTGTTCTGTCACATGTTCTGTCCCCCTTTGTAATGTACAGCGCTGAGCGAACTGTTGATGCTTTATAAATACTGTATTATAATATTAATAATAATAATAAGAAGAAATGGTAAGAGAATAAAACCGCCCACCAAAGTCTTGACATTCTCAGCTGATCAATGTAGTTTGGTAATATCATACATCATCCCCCGGACAAAGCTACGAAATCCCTGTAGCGCAACGCGTTGGGGAGGGGCAGTGACGTCAACGCGCATCCCAACAACGATACGGCGAGTATTGAGGGTGTGTGGATACACACCGTTCATTTTGATCTAGCTGCAAGCTGTGGGATATTGTATTTATACAAAGCGCAACTGAATTTTTTAAAATGTGAGTGCAATTTAGAAGCACAATAAAAGCTGTTTTACCCCTGGGATAAGGCACCATATCTTTTATTCCTTTTTTTTGCATGTAACATAGGAGGAATACAAAGGCAGAGGACTAAGGAGTGGATTAAAGGAGGGAGTATCCCTCACAGTCCTGCAATCACACAGGTTCTCAACATTACAGCAAAGACCACATCTTCATATTGAAGGAGAGTATATCCATCTAAGCTGGACATTCACTTTGCACATTGGGATATTATGGTTGTTTTTTCAGAGACTTTTTAATATTTTTAATTTTTAATCTCTCATTTATTTTCTAATCTCACTTACCAATTTTTTTTTTTCATTGATGGAAGATTTGCACATTGTTATAAGGATTGCACATTTAGTGACGTGATAATATGATATGAATTTATTTTTCACTAGTTATATTTTTATATAATTAGTTACATTTAATATTAATTTATTTTTCACAAGTCATAATTTTATAATCAGTCACGTTATATTATTAATTTTCATATTTTATTTATTTATAAGCACCCAGCACTTTTTTTGATTTACACTTCTTTGTGGTATATTAGAGCGCGGTTAATATTTAAATTAATTTTTGGTAATATCGGCTCTGCTCAGAACAAAACTTTGCACCCAAAGTGGAGCTCCACCCAAAAGGGGAAGTTCTGCTTTAAGGCTCAGTTCACACCAATGTGTTTTTAGTGCTTTTTACAGAAAGGCACTACAGTCCATTTATCATGGTTTCCTATGGAAAATGTTCACCTCTATGCTTTTTTGAGCTGCTGCATTTTTGGAAAGGGTCAGGGACTTTTTTAAATGTAAATAGCAGCATTTTTGCTACAATAAAGTTAATGGAGAAGCTGCTGAAATGCATGCAGTGCGTTTTGCCACGTTTTTGCAGTATTTTGCAATTTGCATTTTTATTCTGTCCAGCAAAAAAAAAAAAGCTGGACAAAACGCGGTAAAAATGTGTCAAAAAGGCATGTAGAAAGATGCTAAATAGACTACAAAAAAAAGCATCAAACACAAAATGCATATATGTGAACGAGCCTTAGGCTTTGTCCTCCGCTCCCCGTTAATGATTGGCATCTGTGGGGAGCAGGGGGGGAGGGGGTACCCGAATTTGACAGGTACCAACTCCCACCTCCGCTGCGATCTCCTAGGTGATCGGAAGCAGAAGTTTTTCAAGCCCCTCCCTCCTCGTAGTCTCCTGGGACACGTAACAGGTGCCAGAAGACTCCAGGACCATTCACCAAGCTCAGTGCTACTCGCACATGTGCAGTGGGCACCCGGCTGTGAAGCCACAACCTGTCACAGCCGGGTGCTCACTCTGAAGATGCCGGAGCCGAGAAGACAGGACGGTCTGCCAACCAGGCTGGTGTGAGGATACTGCGGGATCGAGGGACAGGTAAGTGTCCGCTTTTTAAAAGTCAGCAGCTACAGTTTTTGTAGCTTCTGACTCTTATTTATATTTTTTATTCTGACTAGACTTCCACTTTAAAGAGTCTAAGTATACCAATTGTAAGTCTAGATCACTTCTCCATGACTGCCAAATATCACTGAGTGATCTGATTGGCCCAAACAAGGAGTGGAATGTTGTACACATCATACTCTCAGTCAGCAGTTCATACCCTGCGCCTTACTGCTGTACTCTGTATGCCGTGCTTTATGTTGTACTCGTGACTGCCGTACTCTGTATGCTGTGCTTTATGTTGTACTCATGACTGCTGTACTCTGTATGCTGTGCTATATGTTGTACTCGTGATTGCTGTACTCTGTATGCTGTGCTTTATGTTGTACTCCTGACTGCTGTACTCTGTATGCTGTGCTTTATGTTGTACTCGTGATTGCTGTACTCTGTATGCCGTGCTTTATGTTGTACTCGTGACTGCTGTACTCTGTATGCTGTGCTTTATGTTGTACTCGTGACTGCTGTACTCTGTATGCCGTGCTTTATGTTGTACTCGTGACTGCTGTACTCTGTATGCTGTGCTTTATGTTGTACTCGTGACTGCTGTACTCTGTATGCTGTGCTTTATGTTGTACTCGTGACTGCTGTACTCTGTATGCCGTGCTTTATGTTGTACTCGTGACTGCTGTACTCTGTATGCTGTGCTTTATGTTGTACTCGTGATTGCTGTGCTCTGTATGCTGTGCTTTATGTTGTACTCGTGACTGCTGTACTCTGTATGCTGTGCTTTATGTTGTAGTCGTGACTGCTGTACTCTGTATGCCGTGCTTTATGTTGTACTCGTGACTGCTGTACTCTGTATGCTGTGCTTTATGTTGTACTCGTGACTGCTGTACTCTGTATGCCGTGCTTTATGTTGTACTCGTGATTGCTGTACTCTGTATGCTGTGCTTTATGTTGTACTCGTGACTGCTGTACTCTGTATGCTGTGCTTTATGTTGTACTCGTGACTGCTGTACTCTGTATGCCATATGTCACATGTCCTGAGTGCTGCACCCTATAGGCTGTGCTGCTCATTACATGTTCTGCTTCACAGGCTGTGCTATATATTACATTCCCCAAAACTCTGCACTCTGTAAGACAGGGGTCTCCAAACTTTTTAAACAAAGAGCCAGTTTACTGCCATTAGGAATAGAAAATGTCCCAGCATCAATTGGAGTAAACAATGCCCCATCCTTGGTGCTATTGGGAGGAATTGTGCCCCAGCATTGATGTCATTGGTAGGAATTGTGCCCCAGCTAAGATACCATTTGAGCCTTTCATTAATGGGAACCTTAAACAGCTGGGGGGTGCTCAGCAAGCATTATAGTGGTTGAAAAAGTAAAAAGTTTTTGTTACCGTAATGTATTCTCTGTATTAAGGGAAAAAAACCTTTTAATATCAATTTCCCTTGAAGTACCCTCTGACATACTTACCTGAGCCCCATATCAATCCAGCACTGTGCTCAGCTGCAGCAGCTCAGAGAGAGGAATTTTGCCCCATCACTGGTATTATTAAGAGGATTTGTGCCCCATCATTGGCTTCATTGGTAGGCATTGTGCACCATCATTACTTCCATTGGGCCCCATTGTTGGTGTCATTGAGAGCAACTGTGCCCTATCGTTGGTTGCATTGGCAGGAACTGTGCCCCATTGTTGGTGTCATTGGCAGGAACTGTGCCCCATTGTTGGTGTCATTGGGAGGAACTATGACCCATAATTGGTGTCAATTGGAGGAACTGTGCCCCATTACTGGTGATGGTCAATGAAATAATGCCCCAGATAAAAGCAAGCAAAGGGCCTCATCTGGCCCTTGGACCGTGGTTTTGGAGACCACTGCTGATGTGCTATACATTACATACCCCTGACCTCTGCAGTCGGTAAGTTGTGTTATACATTACATACTTCTGACCAAAGTGTCTGTTGTTTCAACACTTCAGGTGATTGTAAAGCTTCTGTTTCTTTTTTTAATTAAAATATTACACATTGCAATGGCTCCCGCTGCTCTCAGCCAAGCCTGTGAGAGCGAGAAGAGGGGAGAAGAGTTGCTGCAGATGAGCACAGTGCTGGATGGAGATGGGGCTCAGGTAAGTATGTCAGAGAGGTCTTCAGGGGAAATTACTATGAAAAGGTTTTTTCCTTAAATACAGAGAATACATTGAGGTAAAAAAAACCTTTTACCTTTACGACCACTTTAATGCTTGGTGGGCACTGCCCAGCTATTTAAGGTTCCCATTAATGGAAGGCTCAGGCAGTGTGTTGGCTCTACGTCTATAATCTGTTTGCAGAATGCAGATGAAATAGAAGAGTTTCATTATTTTTAAAATTAAAGTTTGTCTTGAAGTTTTTAGGGTCCCAACAAAACATTAGATTGATGGGTCAGTGGAACATCTATGACCTTCTGTAGACATCCAACATACCTCCATATGAGTTTGGGAAGTGGTGTCATTTCTTAAACCCCTCCCAGCTATGACATCAGAGAGCCCATCAGGCTGAGTGAGATGTCAGGCAGAGAAGGATTTGGACATCCCACTGGTCCTTATATACAGGGTGTAGAACACGTATTGGTTCAGGTCCAGGAAGTCAGGAAATGTGCATCAAGTCAGGGGTGAAGGATAAAAAAAGTGAGTGTTGGTTCAGAAACAGAAAAGTCAAAAGCTGTACATTGGTGCCGGGATGGAGGGGGAAGAGGAGAGCATCAGTGAAGTGCCAGAGAGTGAAGAAGTCCATGCCAGGCTAAGAGCAGATGGACACTTTGTGAAATTCACCTCAATGGTCAGCTTACCTGACTCATAGGCAGATACCACTGAAATCATGTAAAATGTTACAATGAAATACCTAAAGTAGTGATGTTTGTACTTACCTGCATTGTCCAGGATTAATGAAGTATATTGTTGTGTGACGCAGGGGAATCTGGATGACACAGAATTCAGAACCTTCTCAAAGAAGTATGAAAAACCCCAATACATGATATACGCATCCATCATTAAAGTAAAGGAGGTCCCCTCTGCAACACAAATTGATCAGATCAATCAATGTTCTATTCATAATTTATTCATCACATTCAGGATCATCCCTGGCAACAATGTAACAAAGTCTCTGGGGTTCACTTTTGGCACTGAATTTGTATGTTTCAGCAGTAGAACTGATAAGAGTTGATAAAGCCGACAAGATCTGACGAAATGTTTGGACATGCACCAATGGAAAAATGTTTTTGTCTGGCACAGTGGTCATGGGGTGTTGGGGGACTTATTGGAACCTGAAAGCCCCCTCTAAAATAACGGGATGACAAATATCCCCTCATGTGAATAAACAAGGGGTACATACCTCAAGTGAAAAAAAAAATGACCACGGTAAATAAACACACACAAACATTTGAAAAATGTTCAGCTCATAATACAGTATCTACCATTAAGCACACTGTCCAGTAATGCAGATCCATGTCAATCACAATGAACCAGTGGCGGACTGACCATTTGGAAACTCGGGCACTGCCTGAGGGCCCGGGGTCAGTAGGGGGCCCCATGAGATGCCCCTGGTACCTTTTTCATATGCTTTTTTGAGTTTGGGCAAGGACACAGGGGCCCCATGATCCCCTATTGCCCGGGGACCCCATGAGTTGTCAGTCCGCCCCTGCAATGAACTACTTCAAAGAAAGAAACCCGCTGATCCCGCTGATCCCTCCACACCCGTCTCCTCCACACTCTACTCTATGACTGGACAGTGAAGGTAAAGCATCACACAAATCATCACACAAATCTCTGTGACTCCTCTCTCTCTCCTCCTATCAGCATGCTCCATGCATTGCAGCACATCAGATTGACTCCATGTGTTGCTTCTTCGTCTTCCAGTCTGAGCTCTGCTATACAGGAGGCTCAAAGATGCCAAGTTAAATTCACGTACTTACAGTGCTAGTTAAAAAAAAAAAAACTATGTTAACCTCTTGGAGCGGAACGAAAATGTGCGGCCTCCCGGCGTCTGGGCCTAGATGCCAAGCGGCCAGACATTTGCGTTCTATTTAAAAAAAATATGTGCTGACATCATTGCGATCCGCTGATCCTGGGTACAAAGATCTACAGGCTACCGAGAATAAAAAATAATAATAAATGCAGAATTTTTTTTTAACTGCTAAAAAAAGTTGTTATTTATTTATTTATTTAATTATTGTTAAGGTGAACTTATCCTTTAACGTTAACACAGCATCACCTCATTTGTTCATTTAAATGAAAGTTATTCTGCATCCTGTACTCCTTCAGTAAATCAACCCCAGTGATAGGTTCTTATGAGATCACATGTCTTTTTAAGACCTAAGATGGTCAGTTGCCTCCCCACATAGTGTATAGATCTGTTGGTTTTATTCACGCTGAACAAATCAACATATCTGGAGGTTTTGTTGTAAAACCAAAAAGTCCAAATGGAAAAATCAACATTTTCTTGCTTACTTCAGCCAAAATGAATAAAATTATGTAAAACAAAGTGATAGTATTTTTTGTTACTTTTTTGTATCAGAGTTCTTGTATCAGAAATCCCTCACTTGGTGACTTACCTCTCTCTGTACAGCTGTAGCCGCCAGCACCTGAAAAAAAGGGAAAAGTTATTATATTTATTATATTTTTATATATATTTTATTAATATTTTTATTATGTATTTATAATTATTAGATCCCTACAAAAGCATTTTTCTCTACACAAAGTGGCAACAACTTCAACTGTTCTGTTTGCTTAAATTCAACTCTCCCCTCCCATCTAAAAACAAGTCAACTCCCCCTCATATCATAGAAAGTCAACATCCTCCTCCCATCATAAAAGTGAACTCCCCCTCCCATCATAAAAGTCAACATCCTCTTCCATCATAGGAGTCAACTTCCCCCCTCTCATCATAGGAGTCAACTACCCCTCCCATCATAGGAGTCAACTCCCCCCCTCCAATCATAAAAGTTAACTCCCCCCTATCAAAGAAGTCAACACTCCCCTCCCATCATAAAAGTCAACACCCCCTTCCATCATTGGAGTCAACTCCCCATCACATCATAAAAGTCAACTCACCCGTCACATCATAAAATCCAACTCCCCCCTCCCATCATAGAAGTCAACTCCCCTCTCCCATCACCCCACCTATCATAAAAGTCAACTCCCCCCCGCATCATAAAAGTCAACTCCCTCATTCCATCATAGAAGTCAACTCCCCCCTTCAATCATGAAAGCCAACTCCCCCTCTCATCATAAAAGTCAACTCCCCCCTCCCATCATAAAAGTCGACTCCCCATTGCATCATAAACGTCAACTCCCCTTCACATCATAAAAGTCAACTCCCCCAATCCCGTCATAATAGTCAACTACCCCCTCCCATCATAAAAATCAACACACCCTTCACATCATAAAAGTTAACTCATCCCCCCATCATAAAAGTCAACACTCCCTTAGACCATAAAAGTTGACTCCCCTTCACATCATAAAAGTCAACTCCCCCTTTGCATCACAAAACGCAACTCTCTCTCCCATCATAGAAGTCTAATCCCCCCTCCCATCATAAAAGTCAACTCCCTCCCATCACAAAAGGCAAAATCCCCTTTCATCATAAAAGTTAACTTCCCCCCATCATAAAAGTCAACACCCCCCTTGCATCACAAAACTCAACTCTCCCTCCCATCATAGAAGTCAACACCCCCTTCCATCATTGGAGTCAACTCCCTCCCATCACAAAAGGCAACACCCCCCTTGCATCATAAAAATCAACTTCTCCCTCCCATCATAAAAGTCAACACCCCCCTTGCATCATAAAAGTTGACTCCCCTCACATCATAAAAGTCAACTCCCCCTCCCATCACAAAACTCAATTCTCCCTCCTATCACAGAACTGAAATCCTCCCTCCCATCATAAAAGTCAACTCCCTCCCATCATAAAAGTCAACACCCCCCTTTCATCATAAAAGTCAACTTCTCCCTCCCATCATAAAAGTCAACTCCCCCTCCCATCATAAAAGACAACTCCCCTCTCCCATCATAGAAGTCAACTCCCACCTCCCATCATAGAAGTCAACTCCCCCCATCATAAAAGGCAACCCCCCTTGCATCATAAAAGTCAAATCGCCCCTCACATCATAAAAGTCAACACCCCCTCCCATCATAAAAGTCAACACCCCCTCCCATCATAAAAGTCGAAAACCCCCTCACATCATAAATGTTAACACCCCCCTCACATCATAAAAGTCAACTCCCCTTCCATCATAGAAGCCGACTCCCCCCTCCCATCTTAAAAGTCAACTCACCCCTCCCATCATAAATCGAAACCCCCTTCACATCATAAATGTCAACACCCCCCTCACATCATAAAAGTCAACTCTCCCCTCCCATCATAGAAGCCGACTCCCCCCTCCCATCATAAAAGTCAACTCCTTCTCCCATCACAAAAGTCAGCTCCCCCCTGCCTGTCACAGAAATCAACTCCCCCTCTGATCATAATAAGTGCATATATATTTTTCAGCATGTTTCAAAACAGAGTTGACCAATGTTTTGGAGCTGCAAAAGGACAATGGATGGGTTATGATTGTGCGGGGGTGCAGGCCCTGTCACATTTTGGCTAAGAGTTGAGTCAATCCAGCCCTGATTCCTTTCAGGCCCAGTAAGTAGGGATGGGTTCAATGAACCCGGGCTCAGTTCATGGGAAGAATGACAAACATCACAATAATGCTCAATATATACCTCATTTAAGTCAATGGGAGCCGAATCTGTAAAATCAATTAATCCCATTTTCAAGTCTAAATGTCAAGGGGTTGGCAAAACAATACACACCAATAAAAAATGTTTTATTTTGAAATATCGTTTTGCAGGGAGCAGTGATTTTAATTTTCTTAAAGGGAAAAAATAACATCCCTTTAACAAACCTGCATGGGGGGTTCCCAAAACCTTCCAACTACAGTGCACATCTCTGGGATGTATACAAAGTATTACAGCAAGTGATAGTTGTAAAGAAAAAATACTATTAAAATTGCTGGTAACTTTTATTTTCTTCCATGCTTCCTTTGTTTTGTGAAAAAAATGGCATTGGGACCCCCAAGAATACACACCAGACCCTCACTGTGAATGATGTGGGCCTGGAATGCATGTTGGGGGTCCTCATGCCTTTAAAAAAAAAAAAAGCTATTGGAAAAAAATTACCAGATATTTTTTTTTCTGTCACTTTTCTGGAATAAAATGCATAGGCCCTCCAAAATCCATATCACATCCTTTATTTATGGCATCGATATGGTAGCAAATCTAGTATGGATAAGGGGGAACGTCATGCAAAAATGGTGTGGGGTCCACTAAAAATGCATACCAGACCCTAATCTGAATATAAAGCTTGGCAAGTCCCAATGTTGATGAGAATTAGGGTCTCTTCCCCACAACCCTGACCCAGTGTTTGTGAAGGTGTGGGAGGGACTTTAAAATAAGGGGACCCCCAGATATCCAGCCCCCTTTGCAAAGGAGTATGGGGTACATAGTACCTTTTGGCTCTTTATTTAAAAAAAATAAAAAAAAAATGCAGCATTGCAAATCCATTCTTAACCATGTCATCCAGCAATGTATATCCTCATCAGTCACAATGATCTACTGTACACCCATCAATCACAAAAAGAAACCCCACCAAACCTGTCAACCCGATAAAGTGATGAAAATTAATGAATCTTCTTTATTTTATAAGGAAGACTTTGAAAACCCATCAGATCTCAATGGGGAAACATCTCCTGCTGGATCTCTATACTGATATAGACGGGTAATGTGTTAGGAATGTAAGGACGCCCCATCATTTGATGGAAATGGAAATGATCGACTTACAGAGGACTGAATTCAGAGACACCCCAAAAATCAAAGTGAAAACATGATGCAGCAGGCTAGTCCAAAATGGTCCTCAGTAGTTTGAATGGCCCCCACGTGCTTGTATGCATGCCTGACAACATCGGGGCATGCTCCTAATGAGACCACGGATGGTGTCCTGGGAGATTTCCTCCCAGATCTGGACTGGGGCATCACTGAGCTCCTGGACAGTCTGAGGTGCAACCTGGTGGCTTTGGATGGACCGAAACATGATATCCCAGAAGTGTTCTATTGCATTTAGGTCAGGCAAGCATGGGGGCCGTTCAATGGTATCAATTCCTTCATCCTCCAGGAACTGCCAGCATACTCTCCCTACATGAGGCCAGGCATTGTTGTGCACCAGGAGGAACCCAGGACCCACTGCACCAGGAGGAATCCAGGACCCACTGCACCAGGAGGAATCCAGGACCCACTGCACCAGGAGGAACCCAGGATCCACTGCACCAGGAGGAATCCAGGACCCACTGCACCAGGAGGAACCCAGGACCCGCTGCACCAACATAAGGTCTGACAATGTGTCCAAAGATTTCATCCTGATACCTAATGGCAGTCAAGGTACCATTGTCTAGCCTGTAGAGGTCTGTGTGTCCCTCCATGGATATGCCTCCCCAGACCATCACTGACCCACCACCAAAACGGTCATGCTGAACCATGTTACAGGCAGCAGAATGTTCTCCACGGCTTCTCCAAACCCTTTCATGTCTGTTACATGTGCTCAGGGTGAACCTGCTCTCATCTACGAAAAGCACAGGGTGCCAGTGGTGTACCTGACAATTCTGGGGTTCAGTGGCAAATGCCAATTGAGCACAGGGCCCATTAGGGGACATCGGGCCCTCAGGCCACCCTCATGAAGTCTGTTTCTGTTTTTTTGGTCAGAGAAATTCACACCAGTGGCCTGATGGAGGTCATTTTGTAGGGCTCTGGAAGTGCTCATCCTGTTGCTCCTTGCACAAAGGAGCAGATACCAGTCCTGCTGATGGGTTAAGGACCTTCTACGGCCCTGTCCAGCTCTCCTAGAATAACTGCCTGTCTCCTGGAATCTCCTCCATGCTCTTGAAACTGGGAGACACAGCAAACCTTCTGGCAATGACACGTATTGCTGTACCATCCTGGAGGAGTTGGACATGCCTGTGCAACCTCTGTAGGGTCCAGGTATGGTCTCATGCTACCAGTGGTGACACTGACCTTAGCCAAATGCAAAACTAGTGAAAACCAGTCAGAAAAGATGAGTAGAGAAAAAATGTCAGTGGCCTCCACCTGTAAAACCATTCCTGTTTTGGGGGTTGTCTCATTGTTGCCCATATAGTGCACCTGTTGTTAATTTCATTACCACCAAAGCAGCTGAAACTGATTAACAACCCCCTCCGCTACTTACCTGACCAGATCAATATCCCAGGAGGTTCAGGGACTTGATGCTAGACTTGGATTAAAAAGTCTTCCTTCACTTTCTAAGCAGTGTATTTTTGGTCTAAGGTAATCAGGGATGTTGATCACCCATCAATCCATTATGCAATATAAACTATAATAAGTTATGAGATATTATTATACTTAATTTACGCTGATTTTTAGAAATAGTTTTACTTTTTGCTGCTCTGTACTCTCATGGATATCATTTTATATCTGTTTAAAGCCCCAGTGAAGGGGATGTATAATGCCATGAAAAGTGTTGGTTCCTTTGCAGCTGTTACATATCATTGGTTGATTGAGAATCTTTTTATCCCTCCAAGTTTCAGTAAAACATTTGCTTTTCTTGTTTCTTCTTTTCACTGATTTCCTAATCTTTACATTTTTGCAGGTGAGCAGCCCTGATGAAGGGGGAGTTCCTTTGACCCCCAAAATGCATTAAATGTCTTGTTAACACAACACCAATAAATGAATTTGGACTCTCATCTTTTGGTCTGGCGCTTCTTCCATATATGCACTTTTTCTTGGAAAACCTTGCATATGGCAGAGGAATATTTTGGATATGTGTGTTTCTTTCTCTAAGTGGGCCTGTATGACAGTCAGGTGAACAGTATCTTTCAAAAGTGGCCAACAATGACAGCACTGATATTTTCCTCTGAACATTTTTAATGTATTTTATCATATCCGTAACAGTTTTCTTTACAAATACAACCTCCCCATCCTGATAGTATCCTCAATTCTATAAACAAGTACAACCCTGGAAAGAGAATAATAACTTACTGGCGCTCGGAGAGGCGGTGTGCTCTGAAACAAGAAAACAGCGAAAAGATTATAAACTGGAATAAATGAACATTAAAAAAAAATCTAATTTTATAAAAAATATTATTGGATAAGCCACCCCTTTTCTTGCAAAAGATGGAACATTAACCTAAACATTTGGGTACTTTTTTGTGAACATTTAATGTATTGTTCAGTATGGACTGGAGCTCCACTTTTTTATTTTGTATACACAGAGCTGAAAATGGTATTTATTAGATCTATGAACATATAAATAATCACCATAAAAAATAAAAAAATAAAAAATATTAAATCTAATGTGACCAGTGCTGTAATCTCCACAGTGCTCTTATGCCACTAATAGCACTAGAAACGGACAAACCCAACAATATCAGAATATGCAGTATACAGTATATATTAAATGTGACAAGTGCTGAAATCTTCTCAGTGCTCTAGTAATACTGAGTAAAAAATAAAAAGATAAAAAATAAGATAAAAGTGATAGTGTCACTCCAAACGATAAATAAATCAAATAGGTAACAGGTGACAGTGCCACTTCAACTTCATTCAATGTCCAATTTTCCTTATTCGCATTCTTCTATTTAAAGTGTTCTTGATAACCATGCATAGTGTGTATAGGTAGTGCCACACGTGAACCAACACACTCTTATCCACTTTGGCTGAAATGCCTGCTCACCTCCTTCCTGCGACCCCAAGGGGCCCACAAGCCTTTAGGATCACCCTGGATCCTCAGGATTCCTGGTAATGGCACCTTCCTGATATTCCTCCTATCAGGTCTCCTCCACTCCTTCACTGCTATGCCTCCCAGATTCCTCACCACCGGTTGTCTGTAAGCTCTCTCTCACAAAGACAGTGAGTAGAAAAACAGATCCTCCATTGTGTAGTATTTTCCAATCAAATAGGGTTTATTAATAAATAGTAGTAACAGGTGACTTACATTCTGTTTGCACAGTCCCAATGTATTCCTCTCAGGGTAAAACTGCAACCTCTTAGTAATGACTTCCTGATAACCAGGAAAATGGCGTCCCACACCGGAAGTGCAACACTCCGGATACCGGAAGTAGCGTCTATGTTTTGCCTACGCGTTACGTCACGTACCTCGTGACTTCTTCTGGGTCACGAGGTACGTCACGAGGTACGTGACGTAACGCGTAGGCAAAACATAGACGCTACTTCCGGTATCCGGAGTGTTGCACTTCCGGTGTGGGACGCCATTTTCCTGGTTATCAGGAAGTCATTACTAAGAGGTTGCAGTTTTACCCTGAGAGGAATACATTGGGACTGTGCAAACAGAATGTAAGTCACCTGTTACTACTATTTATTAATAAACCCTATTTGATTGGAAAATACTACACAATGGAGGATCTGTTTTTCTACTCACTGTCTTTGTGAGAGAGAGCTTACAGACAACCGGTGGTGAGGAATCTGGGAGGCATAGCAGTGAAGGAGTGGAGGAGACCTGATAGGAGGAATATCAGGAAGGTGCCATTACCAGGAATCCTGAGGATCCAGGGTGATCCTAAAGGCTTGTGGGCCCCTTGGGGTCGCAGGAAGGAGGTGAGCAGGCATTTCAGCCAAAGTGGATAAGAGTGTGTTGGTTCACGTGTGGCACTACCTATACACACTATGCATGGTTATCAAGAACACTTTAAATAGAAGAATGCGAATAAGGAAAATTGGACATTGAATGAAGTTGAAGTGGCACTGTCACCTGTTACCTATTTGATTTATTTATCGTTTGGAGTGACACTATCACTTTTATCTTATTTTTTATCTTTTTATTTTTTACTCAGTATTACTAGAGCACTGAGAAGATTTCAGCACTTGTCACATTTAATATATACTGTATACTGCATATTCTGATATTGTTGGGTTTGTCCGTTTCTAGTGCTATTAGTGGCATAAGAGCACTGTGGAGATTACAGCACTGGTCACATTAGATTTAATATTTTTTATTTTTTTATTTTTTATGGTTTTTATGACATTTCTTAGAGCGCTACACTAATGTATACAGATTTTTACACTGATTAGGTTATTGGTTGGAGTGTCAGCAGCTTACTTATTAGGAGGGGGAACTATCCATAGAAGCGCAGGAGGATCTATAATCATATAAATAATCACGCTAGGGCACAAATATCACCATAAAAAAAAGCAGCTAGCACAATATCGTAGGTACAATATAATTGAAACACAAAATAGCAGTGCAGCGTTAACTATAATACATAATAAAGTATGTTCATCATATTGCCAATGTAAATCCAATAAGATGGTACAAAGAAATGGAAGAAGGCTGAAGGTCCTTGAGGGTCCCCGATAGGTGAACCTTAGGAGATGGTGCTCAAAAGAATAGGACCTACAAGGGAAGAACTTCCACCGCCACACCAAATAAACTACCTAGACGTGGCAGCCATCTTGTCGGTTGGAAACAATATCAGTTGGATGCAACTTTGTGGTATTATGTTTTGCCTCTGTATAAGCTTTTAAATGTGAGTTTATCTCTTGGATTACAATTCTTTTTGCATGAATTTACTACACTATGAGATTTTCCTTTGATCTATATTTTCTGGATTATTGCTATCTATGTGGCTGGAGCTGATTGTCTATTAGGAGTGTTGCCATTGCGATAAATGTTGGAAGTTCTACTGTGACGACCCATTGTGTTATTCTTACTGCGCTTTTTGACTGTTCCTAATGGCTGGTCAGAACATTTGGTAAGAGGCAGTTTATTTGGTGTGGTGGTGGAAGTTCTTCCCTTGTATGTCCTTCTCTTTTGAGCACCATCTTAAGTTTCACCTATTGGGGACCCTCAAAGACCATTGGCTTTTTTCCATTTATTTGTACCATCTGATTGGACTTACATTGGCAATATGATGGACATGCTTTATTATTTATTATAGCTAGTGCTGTACTGTTGTTTTGCTTTTTATTAGATTTTCTTTCTCTTTGGCTCCAGTCACCAACTCTGAGCTATGAAGGGGCCCACATGCTCAGACTTTATTTTTTACTATTAATGTATTTAAATAATTTTTTGGGGTTTGTATTTATCTCTTTCACAACCTGTTTTTTGCGCTGGCAGATTTGTGTGATTTCACACATAATTTGTTGTATTATAAAGTTTTCTGGGAACCTGATAAATGATATATAAAGGGGAATGGTGATGTACCTAAGTGCAGGATCTACACCTCCTTTGTTGGATCCATAGATGTTTTATGGGGTGATAAAGTTAGGATCTCCATATGGGGTCTGCTCTCCCCCATCAATCAATATCAATAGACCATCCCTAACCCTCCCACCCAAGTTTAACCACATCAGTTGCCCTGAATCTACTCACCAGCCATCCCATGGGGAGCACACAGCAGGACCAGGAGGAAGAGAAGAGACATCTCTCTTCTCATTGTGGATTCTCAGTTCTGTATCGATCGTTCTCCCAACAATGTTTTTCTCATCAATGTGATGTCCACTTTCCTGCCTCCCTTTTATAGTGTTTTTCTACAAGTGATAGCGAACATACATTGTCTTTTATCACTTACTTCCTTATATTTTACTTATTTTCTCACACGCAAAAATGTAATTGATAATATCCAAGGCATTGTTTTGCAAAGTTTTTAAGCACTCTACAGACCTTTGGCCAACAATGTTAAATATTTCCAGCATTTTGGTATGGTGTAGCTTTGTCTTCATTGTTAGAAACTCTCACTGTGCTTTTTATGAACTGAAGCTGACGTTTTTTTTGTCCTTTTTTTTGTTAGATATGCATACAGAGAATGAACAGACATTCAATATGTGCTTATTGTTCAGCTCTCTAACCCCTCCAACTCTCCCACCTGTCCACTGCCTACAGAGCAAAGCAGTCTTTACATTTCTGCCATGGACCTGTTGTTTCTGCAATAACTGACATTATTTCCACTGATAACAAAGTAACTACAATTTTATGCTCCCAATTTTGTGGGAAGAGTTTGGGGATGGCCCCTTCCTGTTCCAACATGACTGCACACCAGTGCACAAAGCATGGTCCATAAAGACATGGAGGAGCCAGTTTGGGGTGGAGGAACTTGACTGGCCTGCACAGAGTCCTGACCTCAACCTCATAGAACACCTTTGGGATGAATTAGGGCGGAGACTGCAAGCCAGGCCTCCTCCCCCGACATCAGTGCCTGACCTGACAAATGTGCTTCTGGAAGAATGGTCCAACCTTCCCATAGACACCCTCCTAAACCTTGTGGACGGCCTTCCCAGAAGAGTTGAAGCTGTTATAGCTGCAAAGGGCGGAGCCAACTCAATATTGAACCCTGCAGACTAAGACTGGGGGGCCCTTAAAGGTCAAGTAAAGGCAGGCGGCCCAATACTTTCAGAATATAGTATATATTGTTTTTAAAGACAAACAGAATTTTGTGATATTATCTTGCAAAAGTTAATTTCCACTAAGCAATTCATTCACTCCCTTATTATATCACGCGTTGACTATTGTAACTCCCTCCTCATTGGCCGACCTCATCGCAGGCTATCCCCCCTCCAGTCCATCATGAATGCTGCTGCCAGACTCATCCACCTTACTAACCGTTCTGTATCTGCCACCCCTCTCAACCAATCCCTCCACTGACCTCCACTCAGTGTCCTCCACCCCTCTCTGCCAATCCCTCCACTGGCTTCCAATTGCCCAACGGATAAAATTCAAAACACTAACACTGACGTATAAAGCCGTTCATAACACTGCCCCTAACTACATCACTGACCTTGTCTCTAAATACCGCCCAAACCGTACTCTCCACTCCTCGCAAGACCTCCTATACTCTAGCTCCCTTGTCTCCTCCTCCCATACTCATCTCCAGGATTTCTCAAGGGCTTCACCCATGCTCTGGAACTCCCTACCCCAATCTATCAGACTATCGCTCACTCTGCTCACTTTTAGGCACACTCTGAAAACCCATCTCTTCAGGGAAGCCTATCCTGCCCTCAGCTAATACTGGAATCTTCTACTCTTCCAACCACTCCATCCCCCACAACTAATTACCTCTCTTGTACCACTCTCCCCTCCCTCCTAGATTGTAAGCTCCCAGGATCAGGGCCCTCTAATCCCTCTTGCATTGAACTGTATTGTTGCTGTATTGTCTTCCTCCATAATGTAAAGCGCTGAGCAAACTGTTGGTGCTATATAAGTCCTGTATAATAATAATAATAATAATACATTTCCTTTTTGCAATTCTTCATTTTCCTTGCAATATTTAGACAAAAAAAGTGACAAAAGCTCTTTTTTTTCTTTTTTGACCAATGCTTTAAAAATATTGTGTTGCTATAGATAAAAAGTGTACATTTTATTCTGCAATTTGTCGTGTTTAATAAGACATTAAAAGTATAATTCTGATTTTAAAAATTGTAAAGCGGAACAGATTGTTGCTACTCCCAACCAGCCCAGGAGCGACCTCAGCCTACATGTCTTAACCACACCAAACCACACCATGCTGATGCATTTTGTCCCGCCCAGTGGGGGCTCAGTCTATTATCCCTCTGGTTCAATTTTAGGTTAAGCCTGTACCCAGGGGTGGATTGACAACTCATGGGGCCCCCGAGCAATAGGGGATCATGGGGCCCCTGTGTCCTTGCCCTCATTCAAACCACACTCAAAAAAGCCTATAAAAAGGTACCAGGGGCATTTCATGGGGCCCCCTACTGACTCCAGGCCCTCGGGCAGTGCCCAAGTGCTTGAATGGTCAGTCCGCCCCTGCCTGTACCCCATGTTCTAGGACATAGGGATATGCTTTCACCTCTACTTTTAGCAGTGTCAAAAGCAATGCCTTCACAGTGAGAGCAGTGAAAGTGTGGAATAGACTCCCTCAAGAGCTATAGGGTGGCGCGGAAGCGGTTAAAGAAATTCCCCCTCTCTATTTGTCCTGTTTACTATCATCATTGAAAGTGAAATTAAAAGAAAATTCGAAATTTTGAGTTGTCCCCAGAAAAGTAATAGAGGGGAAATCTTCCGATGGGGACACTATTTCTGGTGACCTGAGGGGGTCCCAAGGGATTCCCTTAATTTGCAGGGATTTCCTCTCACTTCCTGTTTGGCTATGAAGCAGGAAGTGAAGGAAAATCTCCACAATGGGACACAGATGGTGCGAATAAAAATCTGACCAGGGTCCTAACCCTCCCTTACTCTATCCAAAATGGAAAAAAAAAGTTTTGCCTATAGTTCTACTTTAAAATAAGAGACTCAAATTAAATCTTCCCTGTGTGAATCTATGTAGGGAAGTCAATGGCTGGGCTTACTATCCAAGAGCATCGGTATGAGACGTCAAGATAACTGGATTGTTCATGTAGATGTTGCTGGCTAGTAAGTCCTCTAGTCCGCCCATTACATACATTCACACGAGGAGTGAGTCTTTTTTAAGCCTCCTATTTGATCTCAAACCCTAATAAATGGGGAGTGCTTTCTGGCCCCCAAAATGTGTTTTCTGTGTTTTTTGGTGTAAACCAATAAATTATTATTATACAGGATTTGTAGAGCGTCAACAGTTTCAACAGTGCTTTACAACATGAGGGCAGGCGGTACAATTACATTACAAATGAATACAGGAGGACTCAGAGGGCCCGGCTCATAAGAGGGAGGGTGAAGAGATACAAAAGGTAATAACTGTGGGGGATGGGCTGATGGAGAAAATACACGTACAGTTGTTGGATGGGGGGGCAGGACAGGCCTCTCTGAAGAGATGAATATATTAATTTAGACTCTTTTATCAATTGGTCCTTCCATTGGCGCACTATTTTTTTCTAGCACGCTCTGAGACCCTGGCAGTAAGATCTCTCCATGAAAATCCATCTATCACCCCCACCACCCCCATATCTATTATTAGTCACTGCATGGCACAAGCGTCCTCTGGCCTATACTAGTTTCTTCATATCTTTTTGTGGAATCATGAAAAGTTTTCACAATTAACTGTAAGTGGCCCTCTCCTGATTCAATGGTCACACAATGTAATCTGTTCTGCTCTTCACACTGCCCAGCTGCAGCCTAGAATTATAATTATCATACGATATAAGGTGACACGTTGGTAATGAATCCAACCAACAAGGTTCTTTCCCACGCAATAACCTGTAATTATCAATGTACACATAGCTCTATATACCTGTAATTCATGCCAGCGCTTTCTGAAGGTTCATATAACCTTCAAATATCTTCATCCCTATGTTTCCCTCACATATTTGTAATTAATAACATTTGGGAGAAGATACAGGTACCCAAGCTCCATGGCAAGATCATCTTCATTAGTTCCTAGTATTAGTGTCATACTCCAATACAGCACACATTTCAAAGTATGCAGCCATATCAGTCTCTGTACCAGAGGAGCTTACACTCTAATGTCCCTCCCCCACAGTCACATCAGTCTCTGCACCAGAGGAGCTTACACTCTAATGTCCCTCCCCCACAGTCACACACTATTATTATCATACATGAACTGTATATATCTCTGACATATACCGCAGTGCTGTACAGAGATCACTGAGCCAGTCCCATCAGTC
The DNA here is from genome assembly GCF_062004578.1 of Staurois parvus. Taxonomy (NCBI): domain Eukaryota; kingdom Metazoa; phylum Chordata; class Amphibia; order Anura; family Ranidae; genus Staurois; species Staurois parvus. The sequence goes on from NW_028317830.1 coordinate 2,978,654, forward strand.
TCTGTACCAGAGGAGCTTACACTCTAATGTTCCCCCCCCCACAGTCACATCAGTCTCTGTACCAGAGGAGCTTACACTCTAATGTCTCCTCCCCCACAGTCCCATCAGTCTCTGTACCAGAGGAGCTTACGCTCTAATGTTCCCCCCCCCCACAGTCACATCAGTCTCTGTACCAGAGGAGCTTACACTCTAATGTCTCCTCCCCCACAGTCCCATCAGTCTCTGTACCAGAGGAGCTTACACTCTAATGTCTCCTCCCCCACAGTCCCATCAGTCTCTGTACCAGAGGAGCTTACACTCTAATGTCTCCTCCCCCACAGTCCCATCAGTCTCTGTACCAGAGGAGCTTACACTCTAATGTCTCCTCCCCCACAGTCCCATCAGTCTCTGTACCAGAGGAGCTTACACTCTAATGTCTCCTCCCCCACAGTCCCATCAGTCTCTGTACCAGAGGAGCTTACACTCTAATGTCTCCTCCCCCACAGTCCCATCAGTCTCTGTACCAGAGGAGCTTACGCTCTAATGTCTCCTCCCCCACAGTCCCATCAGTCTCTGTACCAGAGGAGCTTACGCTCTAATGTCCCCTCCCCCACAGTCACATCAGTCTCTGTACCAGAGGAGCTTACGCTCTAATGTCCCCTCCCCCACAGTCACATCAGTCTCTGTACCAGAGGAGCTTACACTCTAATGTCTCCTCCCCCACAGTCCCATCAGTCTCTGTACCAGAGGAGCTTACGCTCTAATGTCCCCTCCCCCACAGTCACATCAGTCTCTGTACCAGAGGAGCTTACGCTCTAATGTCCCCTCCCCCACAGTCACATCAGTCTCTGTACCAGAGGAGCTTACACTCTAATGTTCCCCCCCCCACAGTCACATCAGTCTCTGTACCAGAGGAGCTTACACTCTAATGCCCCCTCCCCCACAGTCACACCAGTCTCTGTACCAGAGGAGCTTACACTCTAATGTCCCCTCCCCCCACAGTCACATTGGTCTCTGTACCAGAGGAGCTTACACTCTAATGTCCCCTCCCCCGCAGTCACATCAGTCTCTGTGCCAGAGGAGCTTACGCTCTAATGTCCCCTCCCCCCACAGTCACATCAGTCTCTGTGCCAGAGGAGCTTACGCTCTAATGTCCCCTCCCCCCACAGTCCCATCAGTCTCTGTACCAGAGGAGCTTACACTCTAATGTCCCCTCCCCCACAGTCGCACACTATTATTATTATACATTTATATAGCTCTGACATATACCTCAGTGCTGTACAGAGATCACTGAGCCAGTCACATCAGTCTCTGTACCAAAGGAGCTTACACTCTAATGTCCCCTCCCCCACAGTCACATCAGTCTCTGTACCAGAGTAGCTTACGCTCTAATGTACCCTCCCCCACAGTCACATCAGTCTCTGTACCAGAGGAACTTACACTCTAATGTCCCCTCCCCCGCAGTCCCATCAGTCTCTGTACCAGAGGAGCTTACGCTCTAATGTCCCCTCCCCCCACAGTCACATCAGTCTCTGTGCCAGAGGAGCTTACGCTCTAATGTCCCCTCCCCCGCAGTCCCATCAGTCTCTGTACCAGAGGAGCTTACACTCTAATGTCCCCTCCCCCACAGTTGCACACTATTATTATACATTTATATAGCTCTGACATATACCGCAGTGCTGTACAGAGATCACTGAGCCAGTCACTTCAGTCTCTGTACCAGAGGAGCTAACACTCTAATGTCCCCTCCCCCACAGTCACATCAGTCTCTGTACCAGAGGAGCTTACACTCTAATGTCCACTCCCCCGCAGTCACATCAGTCTCTGTACCAGAGGAGCTTACACTTTAATGCCCCCTCCCCCACAGTCACATCAGTCTCTGTACCAGAGGAGCTTACACTCTAATGTCCACTCCCCTGCAGTCACATCAGTCTGTGTACCAAAAGAGCTTACACTCTAATGTCCCCACAGTCACTGCAGTTCAAACCCAGTGCACTCAGGATCTCCCAAGTTTCTGCACTATAAATTCTGCAGTTCAGTGCTTAACTTTCTAAAGTGGACCTGTTCTTGGTACAGTTTTAAAAAAGGAAATAAAAACTATTGGACAGAAAGTGAACCTATGACCTACTCAATTCGCAGCGCCATTTTGAAATGACACCTGGTGTTGGTGATGGATCTCTATTGATGAAAATACTGAAAGTCGGTGATGAATATACTTGATTTTTCTGTGCTTTTAGCTGCAAAGTTGATGGCAGGGCCTCTTTGAATAGAGTGTTTTTATAGGTCTCAAAATGGAGATGTATAGGCAAAGATCTTGGCAGGGATGACATGAGTAGAGATGAGCGAATCGAACTTGGCGAAGTGGAATTCGTTTCGAATATTAGGAAAAATTCGATTTGCACCGAATCCGAATATTAGCAAACTTCGGATGCGCGAATCAAATTTTTCCCGATCGGCCGATTTTCATCCCTTCTACAGCCGGCAAAAAGTGTCCCTGCAGAGAGCTCCGCTATTTCTGACAGTTCTCTGACAGTTCCTTCACATTTACAGCGGTTGAAACATTGTATCTATTTGTTTCCATTTAGGATACAGATGTTTTTATTCGGAAACAAATAGATACAATGTTTCAACCGCTGTAAATGTGAAGGAACTGTCAGAGAACTGTCAGAAATAGCGGAGCTCTCTGCAGGGACACTTTTTGCTGTACTGGAATTCTTCTTCTTTTCATTCTTCTTCTTCTTTTCATTCTTCTTCTTCTTCTTCTTCTTTTCATTCTTCTTCTTCTTCTTTTCATTCTTCTTCTTCTTCTTTTCATTCTTCTTCTTCTTCTTTTCATTCTTCTTTTCATTCTTCTTCTTCTTCTTTTCATTCTTCTTCTTCTTCTTTTCATTCTTCCTCTTCTTCTTTTCATTCTTCTTTTCATTCTTCTTCTTTTCATTCTTCTCATTCTTCTTTTCATTCTTCTTTTCATTCTTCTTTTCATTCTTCTTTTCATTCTTCTTTTCATTCTTCTTCTCATTCTTCTTTTCATTCTTCTTCTTCTTTTCATTCTTCTTCTTCTTCTTTTCATTCTTCTTCTTCTTCTTCTTTTCATTCTTCTTCTTCTTCTTTTCATTCTTCTTTTCATTCTTCTTCTTCTTCTCCTCCTTTGCATTCTTCTTCTTCTTCTTTTCATTCTTCTTCTTTTCATTCTTCTTCTTCTTTTCATTCTTCTTCTTCTTTTCATTCTTCTTCTTCTTTTCATTCTTCTTCTTCTTCTTCTTCTTTTCATTCTTCTTCTTCTTCTTCTTCTTCTTCTTTTCATTCTTCTTCTTCTTTTCATTCTTCTTCTTCTTCTTTTCATTCTTCTTCTTCTTCTTTTCATTCTTCTTTTCATTTTTCTTCTTCTTCTTCTTCTTCTTCTTCTTCTTTTCATTCTTCTTCTTCTTCTTTTCATTCTTCTTCTTCTTTTCATTCTTCTTTTCATTCTTCTTCTTCTTCTTCTTCTTCTTCTTTTCATTCTTCTTCTTCTTTTCATTCTTCTTTTCATTCTTCTTCTTCTTCTTCTTCTTCTTTTCATTCTTCTTCTTCTTCTTTTCATTCTTATTCTTCTTCTTTTCATTCTTATTCTTATTCTTTTCATTCTTCTTCTTCTTTTCATTCTTCTTCTTCTTCTTCTTTTCATTCTTCTTCTTCTTCTTCTTCTTCTTCTTCTTTTCATTCTTATTCTTCTTCTTCTCATTCTTCTTTTCATTCTTCTTCTCGTTCTTCTTTTCATTCTTCTCATTCTTCTTTTCATTCTTCTTCTTCTTCTTCTTCTTCTTTTCATTCTTCTTCTTCTTCTTCTTTTCATTCTTCTTTTCATTCTTCTCATTCTTCTTTTCATTCTTCTTTTCATTCTTCTCATTCTTCTTTTCATTCTTCTTTTCATTCTTCTTCTTCTTTTCATTCTTCTTTTCATTCTTCTTCTTCTTTTCATTCTTCTTTTCATTCTTCTTCTTCTTTTCATTCTTCTTTTCATTCTTCTTCTTCTTTTCATTCTTCTTCTTCTTTTCATTCTTCTTCTTCTTCTTCTTCGTCGTGCCCCGTGACTGCCCAAATGAGTGAAGTGTGCGGTGATTCTAAGATGGACGGCACTCATCTGCATGTCATACTGACTGTCAGTATTATTTCTCTTCCCCAGCAGACTCCAAGGGCATTTAAATTAAAGGTACAGTGTTCTGCACTAATATAAAGGCTCTCTGAAGCCTAGAAACACCCTTTTTATAAGTTAAATTCGCAGCGAATAAATTCGCATTGAATCGAATTTCTTCCGCAAATTCGGCGAATCAGCCGAATCGAATTTTTGAATAATTCGCTCATCTCTAGACATGAGCATCATCGGAGGTGAGTCTCATCATTAGTCATCTGTTGTCAGATGGACCGGGGGAGATTTGTTAAAACTGGAGCACAGCCCCCGAGCTCTCAGATATTTCCTCTCCCTTTACCTTCTTTTGACATGATATTGGTGGGTAGCAGACGACATCTGCGTACATCTTATTCTTCTAACTTTCACTACTGGCAAATCACACCACCACCTCACTTCCCGAACGTACAAACTCAACTGGCTATTATTTCCCCTTTTTCTACACAAGAGCTACCCGCCCACCACTTTCATATTCTATGCTCCTCGTTACTCACCTACCCAAACTCTATACCCTAGTGGTCTTTAAATGTTTTACACTAAGTATGTCTTCTTTGCCGTAATATAACCTTTCTGACTAGATTTGATGTAACATTTATGTCATAACTGCCTCACCATTTGGACTTGTCTCCCTTTGTTAAAACCCAAGAAATATTCTTTAAAAAAAAAAAAAGAAACTGGAGCACATAGAATCTATTGTAGCTCTGCATGGCACCCAATCAGCTTCCAGGTTTTATGATCAAAGCCAAATTGAACAAGCTGAGGTTAGAAGTCGATTGGCTCCCATGCCCAGCTGTATCGGATTCTGAGAGCTCCAGTTTCAGTAAATCCCCCACACCGTGTCTGGTAGGCTTGCAGTGAGATAAAAGCCAGGCAGACATTTTGTTCTTTTGTTAAAGATAGTTATTAAGAGGTCGTACAATAAATTACCGTATCACCCAGTACATGGTCTCCATTCAGTAGCCAAAAAAGGCATACAAAAAAAGGGGGGTTGTGAAAAGAAATTCACAAAGAAAACGGCTACATTATGAACAGAATGTGATACTCAGAAAAATTTCCCAAAAATTATGCTTTATTACACATACAAATTCGACATATGGGCAATCGCCCTGGTTTACCACCACCTCAGTATGAGACAATACACACAGACCTAAAACCATATAAAATGACACCAGTACCGGTCTAAATACCTGTGAAAAAGGGACAGTGACTACGAGAGTCTAAAGTCCCTGTGGCACTGGCGCATAGGTGAACACTTCCCAAAGGAGGTGTATACAAAAAATTATACCATAGGTATACCATAACACGTGTTTGTAAATATGTAGACTATGCTACTACCAGCATGGTCATATCCCAAACAGGGAGTTTCAAAAAATTATACCATAGATATAAATATCACATGTATGCAATATAGCAAGTACAGTATGCGTCAAAAAGAAGGCATGCCTCAAGGCCTATATGAAACAAAACATAAATGTCATATAAATGATGCAGTACATTCCTATGCCGGCACAAGTGGTTGGGGCCCATTCATCTGTGATTATTACCAGCTGTTTCCTAGGGCTCTTGAATAAAAATATGCCCCATTTTTACCGGGATGGAAGGGTAGATGCATAAAGCAGCGCACTGCTTGAAATGGTTTCTTCACCACTACATGTGGACTACATACCACTTTCTGTGAGAAAAACAAGACACATCCCAATAGATCTTCTGCCTGTTGAAATACATGTGGTATATCTTGTTTCCTATACAAAGCACCGTGATGTCCCCATCCTGTAGTGAAACAGACAATATGTGGAAAGTCACTGAAAGAGCTTACACTCTGTATAGGATATATTGGTCATATAGGTCACATAGGACCATATATCTAGTGTCCCGCAACAGTCCACTCACCACCTGTGCAATGGATAATAGGAGAGGAAAGAATATCCTTCATAGGTACTGCCATACAAGGCCAAAGAGGCCAGGGAGCCACCGCTGACATCCGCCGATATACCGCGGGTTCCAGCCTCTTCTCGGCGCCTGTGCTGCCTAGGCTTGCCTCATGACATGTGAAAATGGCTTCCTCCTTGTAGGTCAGCGTGCGTTCCACCTAATGCGCATGACCGGAAGTGACGTATCTGACGTATGACGTCAACGCGTTTCGCCGATGGGCGTATCTCACTCAGCTTCGTCAGGACCCTCCTTTGGGAAGTGTTCACCTATGCGCCAGTGCCACAGGGACTTTAGACTCTCGTAGTCACTGTCCCTTTTGCACAGGTATTTAGACCGGTACTGGTGTCATTTTATATGGTTTTAGGTCTGTGTGTTATTGTCTCATACTGAGGTGATGGTAAACCAGGGCGATTGCCCATATGTCAAATTTGTATGTGTAATAAAGCATAATTTTTGGGAAATTTTTCTGAGTATCACATTCTGTTCATAATGTAGCCGCTTTGTTTGTGAATTTCTTTTCACAACCCCCCTTTTTTTGTAGACATTTTGTTCTTCCCTGTAAAGCAAGGCAGAGGTCCTGCATTTGTCATTTATAAATACGAGGTGTGGCAATTTAATTCCTGGAACGGACTTATCTATACACTGTCAGCTGTTGTCACCTTCAAAGTAGTCCCCTTTTCTAGATGACTGTGCCACTGTCAGAAACCTTTCTAGAATTAGTTTTCCAGAACACTGTGCAATATCTTTCTCAGGGTGTGCTGGATGTCCGGAACATCATCAAATCTGTGTCCCTTTATGGCATTTATTATTATTATTATTATTATTATACAGTATTTATAAAGCGCCAATAGTTGGCTCAGCGCTGTACATTACAGAGGGGAACAGAACATGTGACAGAACAATACCAATACAATGTGATACATGAGGGGATCGAGGGCCCTGCTCTTTCGAGCTTACAATCTAGGAGGGAGGGGATGGTGGCACAGGAGGAGATAGCTGTGGGGGATGGAGTGGTAGGAAGAGTGGAGGAGCTCGGCAAGTAAGCAGGGGGTGGGGTAGGCTTCCCTGAAGAGATGGGTTATGGCAAGAGTCGCAGAGTGCTATGTCAGAGAAATAATACCCACACAGGAAGAACATGCAAACTCCAGGCAGGAGGTGCCATGGTTGGGATTTGAACCAATGACCCCAGTACTGCCAGGCGGCAGTGCAAACCATTTAGCCACTAGATGATTGTTGCCTTAACCTCGCTGGAGGTATTCCCGAGTGTAGCTCAGGGGTAGCTTTCAGCACCAAAAGCGGTAACCCCCCCTCCCCCAAGCTACACTCGGGAATACACTGCAGCGTTGCTCTGGGATTCCCTGTTTCACTTACCTTGTCCTGCGCTCCCGCGATGTCCCCCCTGCAGTGTCCCCGGCCATCTCCTCCGGCCGATGCCGGCATCTGTCTTCCGGGTTCCGGTCCCTGCGAGCGTCGAGGCGTACGGGGGATGGAACAGGCTGGAAATTTAAACATTTTAAAAAGTGACATTCACTAAATACAGTAAAATCACATCGTATAACATTCCTGTATCAAACCATTTCACATACATTTTGTCCCGAGTGCTTTGTCCGGCGCCCTGCCTGCATTTTTACTGTTCTTTCTGCCTGGAAACTGAGAAACGTCCATGGCGTCCAAAAAGCGTCCCTTTAGGTCAAAAGCGGTTTTAGACCGGCTAGAGAACAGCGATAGTAAATCAGAACCACTTGCAGAATTGAGTGATAATGATTCGTGGGGGAAATTCATCATCAGACACTGAAAACGATTCTGCGACTGAGCTCAGCGATGTGCCAACTTGGCGCTATATTTCACATTTCAGTGTTTTTGGTTTGATTATATTATTGAATTAAATGTATTATTATTATATTATTATTTTTCATGATTGTTTATTACATTATAATTTATGATTTTGGATTTCAAATTTTAACATACCCGGTATATTTACTAGACTCTTGTTCGGTCAGATTTCAGGGAGTTAATCCCAAAAATTACAAGCCGACAATAAAAAAAAGACATATTTCCATGCAAAAAAATGTACCGCTTTGAGCACAGAAAAACACATAATTGTACTGCTAGGGAGGTTAAGAGGGGTTTATGTATAATCTGCATTCAAAACTGTAAAAAAATATTTTCATAACTGTATTTTAAGCAAGTTACAAGGTTAGAAATATCAGAGATTGGTTCAATATAGGTGTACTGTACATATACATGGGAACAAGTGATCTACTAGATAGCTCTGTGGTGTAGGAATGTTTTGATGTGTGGAACATGTGCATGCCACAGAGAATGCTCTATTATACTGTATGCAAGAAGAAACAACCATTCAATTATCTAACATCTCAGCCTTTTTGGGGCTGACATAATTATCTGGACCAGGCCATTGAAATGGTAAAACTATGGGGTGTCAGCAAAGAAACTTCTGTCTCTTGCCATGCTGAGTACTAGAAGCTACTGGCATGATTCAAGTGACTATCAAAGACTTCTTTTAGCAGTCTGTCCATCGCGTGCAACAGATACACCTCTGATGCTCTCTTTTATTTTCAAGGCTCACTCTCCACATCCAACCAATCTTCGAGCAGATAGCCATGGGAGAAACGTGTTCTTCAGCTTGGGGCTGCCCTGGGTAAGAATAGCTCCTTCAGCTGTTGGGAAGATGGTTACCATAATCCAGCAGATCATACTTTCTGGATATTCAGGACTGTACATTACTAAGATAGAAATGACCATTGATATAAAGGAAATGATGGACAGTAGAAGGAGCAACATCATGGTTTTTGCAGCAATGACATGAATCTGAATATTCTGCCTCATACCAGAGCCAGCCTTGTTTATGTTCCAGACGTGTGTTAGAAGAGAGGACACGGTGACCATGAGAGAGGTGACAATTACAGAAAAAGGGAAAAAATAGTCCAGAGAAATTGAAAATATTTTTGAAGCAGTATACATTGTATCCATCTTATTTCAGTGGCATTCAGTGTACCTTTCATAAGACCTGAAATATGAAACATGATACATCTATAGCGGATGAGGACAAGGGCGAGTGACCCAATGATGGTCAGGAAGAGCAGATGAGGCAAGAAAAACCTTCTTTATGTAGACAAAGATTCTGTGAGTGAACCTGGCACAGAGCCAAGCCATAAGACAGAAGATGAACCTTTTGAAAAACAAAGCCACAATAAGGCTACGTTCACACTAGCCTTGTGTGCAGGCGGCAGAGAGGCGTTTGGGAAGCGTTTTTACCGCTTCCCAAACGCCTCTGCCAACTCTGCACATTACAGCACATGGTGCTGTTCTAACGGGAGCGTTTGCGTCGCGTCGCGGCAAAACGGACGCCTCTGGACGAGTCAGGAGGCTTTGAAGCCTCCTATTCTCGTCTATGGTGCCGCTCCGCAAACGCCCGGCCGGCGTTTGCGGTGCGGTTGCGACGCGGTTGCGGGGCGTTTGCGGAGCGGTAACACCACTCAAACTGCATTATAGGCGTTTGTGGGGCGTTATTAACGCTCGGCAAACACCTAGCAACCGCCGCTAAACCGCGCATGCGGCGTTTGCGGAGCGTTTGCCGAGCGTTAAAAACGCTCGGCAAACGCCGGACCAACGCTTGCCAAACGCTATAGGGGCGTTTGGCAAGCGTTGGCAAAACAGCCAAGTGTGAACGAGCCCTAAGATAAATGTCTTAAAAATAAAATTTTGGGAACCAAAAGGAAATATTACCAACAGTAAATACACAAGACATGAGGACATTAGTGATCCCCATGACAAGGTGAGTAAGATTGACTTGGTTGGACTTCACACCATGGCTCAGGCTTTTCCCAAATTCCAATAGGATTCATGTAATAATGAAGATGAAGCCCACAAGAACAATAACTGACAGCAATTAACAAGAGAGACATTTTATGGTGCTACTTTGCTGCTCTCTGCTCTGGAAATGGCTTTGCACAGCATTTGATGATCTTAAATCAATGATTTGGAGTTTGACCAATGCAAATAGTCACCTGGGATTGGTTTAGATTACATGACAAAAAGTTACATAAGCTACAGACATTTAACTGTTGTGTATCAAGTGCTTTCCTTCCATATTATAACTTGCCTGTGCCATAAAGGAGGGTAGTAAATAAAACAGAATGTACAAATTTCCTTGTTGTGCCACTCAGGGGCGGACTGACAACTCAAGGGGCCCCCGGGCAATAGGGGATCATGGGGCCTCTGTGTCCTTGCCCACACTCAAAGCACACCCAAAAAAGCCTATAAAAAAGGTACCAGGGGCATTTCATGGGGCCCCCTTCTGACCACGGGCCCTCGGGCAGTGCCCGAGTGCTCGAATGGTCAGTCCACCCCTGGTGCCACTTTATGGTCACCTTGGATGATGACAAATCAATTTATTTCATTTTCTTTTCTTCTTTCTTTTTCCTGTCTCAGTGCAAGCCTATAATTCTGTTCAATCTGAGTGAAGACAATATATTCTGTACTGATTTACTGTTTTTATTTCATTTATTTTTCAGTAAAGGTCCACCATACATATAGCCATCATAAGGGAACATTAGGAAATCTGCATATAGAATTATACCAAATATAGAACACCGGAAAAAAAAATAGAAATGTAAAAGGCACACCGAAAAAATACTTCCCAGTTAAAATGACAAATACAAACTCAGGTATATACGAACAGAACGTTTCTCTTTCAGCATGAAAGTTTTGCCATTTATGTGCAGAAAAGGGAATTATACATATACTTTTTTTTTACTAACAGCGAAGGTCAGACTTGGGTTTGGTTTCAATGTCATGTTGTGCAGAGAGTTCTCATTCTTTTATTTCTTGGAATACAGGAACATTGCAGACATTAATACTTATTTTATTATTTTTTTGTAGTATTAGTATTCTGATTCTTTTGAGAGATTTTGCCCAACTAAACAAGCTGTGCTTACCATGGAAATGATCTGTTATCCTATTCAAATGTTGTGGCTTTGGGTTACATCGTAACATAATACAAACCCGGCTGAACTTACTAATGTGAGGAAAATAATAAAATCTTTGCTCTGCTGGAGATTTACTAGTGTAGCGCAATCCTCGCAGGAGATGCCGTCATTTAAACGGGTTCTTTCCCAAGAATTGTTGCAGAGGCAGCCAGGCACACAGCATCAATAAGCAGTCTAGGCCAGTGTTCCTCAACCTTTATTCCAGCCAAGGCACCCTTTAAAATGATGGACAGTCCCAACGCACCCCATTCTAAAATAGGGAGAGGAAGGGATATAATACACAAAGTGCCAACATCCCTAACGAATACAAGGGGAGGGAAGTCCTCTTTTTTGGTGGGACTTTAATGGCACAATTTACTTGTATGATAAATTTCAACGATTCAAAAGAGATTTTTTTATAAAAACAGTATGAAAGTTTATTTTTACAATCTTCAAAAATAAATATAAAGCTACAATACATATTGCGGCGGTGTCATCAGAGATGGTATTGCAAATCTGATCTTGGATCATGCATGGGTCGCACTTGCGTTTCGAGATCAACAATAATTTCTTCTTCAGAAGTGCTCAAGAAGGCATGACGTCTATAACAAATATATATATTATTATTATTATTATACAGTATTTATATAGCGCCAATAGTTTGCTCAGCGCTGTACATTATAGTGGGAGACAATACATGAGACAATACAGCAACAATACAATACAATACACGAGGGGTTTGAGGACCCTGCTCTTTCGAGCTTACAATCTAGGAGGGAGGGGAGAGTGGTACAGGAGGAGATAGCTGTGGGGGATGGAGTGGTGGGAAGAGCGGAGGAGATTAGCAATTTGGTGAGGGCTGGGTAGACTTTTTTGTAGAGATGGGTAGGTGACAGTCTGATGGATTGGGGTAGCGAGTTCCAGAGGATGGGGGAAGCCCTGGAGAAGTCCTGGAGATGGGCGTGGAAGGAGGAGACCAGGGAGCTAGAGAGCAGGAGGTCTTTTGAGGAGCGGAGAGTACGTTTTGGGTGGTATAAGGATATCAGGTCGGCGAGGTAGTTTGGGGCAGCGTTATGAACAGCTTTGTACGTCAATGTTAATATTTTGAATTTTACGCTATTATGTATATCAATATACATGACGCAATCAAATTATTGTAAACAATTTGATACTTTACAATATGTTTATGCACTTACATGATTCCATGTGAGGAAATATTAAGAACAAATTGTTATGTGAACACAGCCATGGATTTCTCATATATCTCAGGCAAAAATGATGAAACAAAAATAATAAAGAAAAAACCAGTGGATGAAAAATGCCACCCAAACGCTTTCTGAAGGGGCCCCGCCCAAATGCACGGTCAACAAGATTACCTGCTGGTTGGTACTGATAGGGCAGTGCTGCTATGTGAACAATAAAAAGCAATATTAATATCAATAGGATATCATAAACCCTCAAGAAATTTTAAGTTTAGGAACTAGACGCACCTACTATGAGTGCGAAGCGATGACCACAAGGAGTTTGCGTGAGAAAGTGTTGATGACCTGATAAAAATCAGGATTGAGATGTGAAAGACAGCCCAATATAAGGCAATATACCTAAAAAAGAAAATGTGTGCAAACCATTATAGCTATAATAATAAAAAAAAAAACATAAAACAAACTAATAATAAGATAAAAAAAATGTAAAAAAGAAAACAAAAAAACAAACCAAAAACACACTTATTACCTATGTGTGGCACAGAGACCAAAAACACCCTTACTACCCATGTGTGGCACAGAGACCAAAAACACCCTTACTACCCATGTGTGGCACAGAGACCAAAAACACCCTTATTACCCATGTGTGGCACAGAGACCAAAAACCAAAAACACCCTTATTACCCATGTGTGGCACAGAGACCAAAAACCAAAAACACCCTTACTACCCATGTGTTGCAAAAAACAAAAAACTGGTGACGTCATTTCTGCCCTTTGGTACACATGTTGGAACACTGCGGCCATCTTGGTTCCTATTCACAGGCAGCAAGGCTGAATACACGGAGTGCCAGGTTATGGGCACTTTGCTTGTGAGTGTTATTCTTATAATGTCTCCCCATCATTAAAGTTTTTTATGGTTTTACACTATGGGATGTTTGCTTTTGTTTCTGTTCTCATGCTGAAACTTGGTTTACTGCCTGGGAGGAGAGGAGGAAGTATAAAAAGGCTCTTTTGAAACTACACTGTCATTTTATATCCATGCTGCTCATCATCCTATTGGTTACTATCAGCCAGATCACATGATTCCCAGGTATGAATATTCATGTCATAATATGATTACACTGTTCAACAGGTAAAAAGTTTTGGGCATAAAATTAGCTAATCTTACATAATTTTGGGGTGCTGAAAACGAAAATGACCCTAAAAAATGTTGATTGGCTCTAGTTTCCATGATATATTCACCCATCTAATGACGTAAGCCATTCAAAATTATGATGCAACTTCAGCTGCATATTGCGCAATTGATACTGGTGACCAATAGAAAATGTCATGTATACTGAGATGATGCAATATTAGCCTTTAATTGCATCACTTCACTGCATAAAAGCTGCAGTATCTGTAGCTGATTGTAGTTCGTCTTTACATTTCGTTTTCTGCTTCTATAGGCTACTCAGTAATGCCTCGAACTTGTGTGAATAAAGCAGATAATTTCTGCTATATCTGCGGTGAAATAACTTTTATCTCACAAAAAAGGAGGATAACAGGAATGATTAAGAAAGCCTACAACTTGTATTTTGGCTGCAAGATAGGAGACCAGGACAAGAGCTGGGCACCACATATATGCTGCAATTCTTGTGGGACGGCACTGGAGCAATGGTTGAATGGAAAAAAGGCATCTATGCCTTTCGCTGTGCCAATGATTTGGAGAGAGCCAACAGATCATGTTAGTAATTGTTACTTTTGTATGGTGCCTCCAATTGTAAAAGGGCTAAATAAGAAGAAAAAGTTATCTGTGCACTATCCAAATATTCCATCGGCAATACGTCCAGTTCCTCATGGAGAGGGGCTACCAATTCCTAAAGCACCAGAATCCTTCGTGGTTGAGTCAAGTGAGGAAGAACCTGAAGCGTGTAGTCACGTGCAGTTGTAAGAGATAGCCCTTTCCTCGAATACAAGAGAAAAGCCAAGAGAAGCAAAACCGACACAAACTGAAGACAAAACTAGTGAGAATCCTAAGTATTAAAATGATTCAACTTAGCTTATGGCTATAATTTTTCTTGGTAATCCTATGCAATATATTATGCCATTTAGGCTTTGTTATGTAGTCATATCACTTGCTTTATATTTGTGGAAAGACATCTATCTATATAATTATTGTGCATTATGTAGTCATTACGCCTATAGTAGAAAACTTTCCGTTTACAGAAAAACTAGAGCCGATTGACAAATTTCATTGTTATATTTGAACTCAGAATGTGAAATTCATTAAGAAATGGATCCTTTTGTTTCCAAAACTGGCAAAAAATAAAAATTTGTTGAACAGTGTTACTAATTACAAATGGAGATTATTTGCATATGACAATGAGCTGTAAAACTGTCAGTATTATAGTTAAAGGGTAGTTCAGCCATCTTGATGAGTTACAACATATCTAAAACCAAAAAAAGCATTTACAAATTTCTAAGTTTGGAGTTTGCACTGACTGAACTGCAGCAAAAGAGAATATCGCCATCAGACACATCCAGTGTCCCCAACTCTTAAAAGCAAATATTTATCAGTGCGTTCAAATAACCAACTACAAAAATTAAGGTATAAAAAGAGACAAGGGAAGTCATAATGTGGACTGCACACTGATAATCTTTAATGTTGGTGCCACTATAGTTCCCTGCACTCCTCTGCTGCTTTAGGAACCATGCACTGGCAGATGTCGATGGCAGTGAAATTATGTATGCCAAAAAAAAGTATTAATAAAATGGGTTTCATTAAATTCATCTTTAGTTGGTGGTGTTTTCATTTCAGACCACCTATGAGGTTGGTGGAGGTTTTAGGTAATCCTAAATGATGAGTAATTCAGCGCTGAGCAAACTGTTGGCGCTAAATAAATACTGTATAATAATAAATATAATAATAATGAGTACTGATATGTAACCAACAAACACAGACACACAGACTTCAGTTAGTACCAACCAAGGGGCCATGGTATCAGTTTTCCTCTTTATCCATGCAAAGAATCCGGGCTGAAACTGTCGGATTTTTATAAAATAGAAGAAGCAGAGAATGGAAGTAAGCGAGGAACTTGAACAAACACTACATAAAGTCAAAGAGCATAAAACATAAAAAATGTGCGGTACATTGAACAACCACAGCCAGGCCAGGATAACTAGAAAGCAGACAGTTACAGAAATAGTGAATCTCACATTGGAAATACTCAGAGATATCAGGATACAGTTGCAGAATGTCATTTTTCTCTCCTTGAAACTGGTAAGAAGAAGATAAAATATTATGAAGGAACATAGTCCAGCCATTGTCTCAAGTCCTAATACAACCAGACAGACTTCTGTATTTGGGGGCGATCATTCTGAAAGTTTAGATAGCAGAACTGTGTTTGAAAAAGCTAAATGTCCTTTGGTTCTTTGTCCAGAAGGTCTCAGGGTTTAGTAGATGTCTGTCCGTACCAGGGGAAGACTGACCATTTGGAAACTCGGGCACTGCCCGAGGGCCCGGGGTCAGTAGGGGGCCCCATGAGATGCCCCTGGTACCTTTTTCATAGGCTTTTTTGAGTGTGGGTGAGGACACAGGGGCCCCATGATCCCCTATTGCCCGGGGGCCCCATGAGTTGTCAGTCCGCCCCTGGTCCGTACAGAAGGTCCCCCTCTGTAGGAGATTTAGCACTTATCCTTACACTCCCACACTCCAAAGACATGCTGGTAGGTGAATTGGATCCTGTCTAAAATTGTCCCTAGTATGTGTATGTATGTGAGTTAGGGACCTTAGATTGTACACCCCTTGAGGGTGGGGACTGATGTGAATGTACAGTATATATATATATATATATATATATATATATATATGTAAAGCGCTGTGTAAATTGACGGCGCTATATAAGTACCTGAAATAAATAAAAAAATTATTATAGTAAAAAGTAGAAAGAATCAGGAACTCTCCAACATATATAACATGCGATGTTACTATAAGTCCCCTGTGAAGAAAGCAGAAGCACTGAAATCAACTGACTATGGTATATAAACATGTGTATAGTGAGCGCTCAAACCATATAAACTTCAGATTATAAATATTATAAATATAAATGTCCAGCTGCAATTGCACCACCTTAGGATATCCAAAACCCAGTATAGCAAAATAAAGAAAGAAAGGTAGGTGCAGCGCTAAAATTCAGCCTAAAACCATCAATGTGTACCGCATTCATATGTATACGGTGCTAATTGCACCAAATGAAAATATAAAAACACGTTTGTTATGTGTGAGAAAACGTGAAGGCTTGACTTGGAATGGTCAGCAAAACAGTGAAAACTGACTTCGTCACTAATAAATCCTTGTAATGTTACTCCGTGCTCCAATCATATAAAATGCGCACTCACCAGATGCACATGGAAATTGTGCATTAAACATAAACTCTCTGTGGGGTCCCCTTTAAGGTAGATCAATCAGCCAGCCAGGAGTATGGATCCTACATCCGGACACCAGCCTCTAGTTCAGCTCCTCCTCCTCTGGGGGTCTCCATGAGCAGTTGCCTTAAAGCCAAACCATATATAAAAGAGTTTGGGCGTCAGCAGCACAAAAACGTAAGTGGCTGCACATGCCCAGCAAGTCCACCCGGCTTAGGGGCAGTGTACACTTCGGAAAATAGTCCCCACCCAAGCACAGCGTCAGCGCGCCAAAATCTTCCTCAGCACAAACGTATCCTGTCCTCAAGCCGTCAACAGCATAAGGACAGGATACGTTTGTGCTGAGGAGGATTTTGGTGCGCAAACTTTTCACATCTGAATCAGACTTGCAAGAGGGCAGAGTTGTAAAAATTAAGATCAGCCCATAATTTAGGTAAGGTAAGGTACGGTAAGGTAAGGTAAGGTAGGGTATGGTAAGGTAAGGTATGGTAAGGTAAGGTACGGTAAGGTAAGGTAGGGTATGGTAAGGTAAGGTAAGGTACAGTAAGGTACGGTAAGGTAGAGTACGGTAAGGTAAGGTAAGGTAAGGTACGGTACGGTAAGCTACGGTAAGGTAAGGTACGGTAAGGTAGGGTATGGTAAGGTAAGGTAAGGTAAGGGAGAGTATGGTAAGGTACGGTAAGGTACGGTAAGGTAAGGTAAGGTACGGTAAGGTAAGGTACGGTAAGGTACGGTAAGGTATGGTAAGGTAGAGTACGGTATGGTAAGGTAAGGTAAGGTATGGTAAGGTAAGGTACAGTAAGGTACAGTAAGGTAAGGTAAGGTACGGTAAGGTACGGTAAGGTACGGTAAGGTAGAGTACGGTAAGGTACGGTAAGGTAAGGTAGGGTACGGTAAGGTAGGGTAGGGTACGGTAAGGTAGGGTAAGGTAAGGTAAGGTAGGGTACGGTAAGATAAGGTAAGGTAAGGTAAGGTATGGTAAGGTAAGGTACGGTAAGGTAGGGTATGGTAAGGTATGGTATGGTAAGGTAAGGATTGGTAAGGTAAGGTACGGTAAGGTAGGGTATGGTAAGGTACGGTATGGTAAGGTACGGTAAGGTAGGGTACGGTAAGCTACGGTATGGTAAGGTACGGTAAGGTAAGGTAGGGTATGGTAAGGTACGGTATGGTAAGGTATAGTAAGGTAAGGTAGGGTATGGTAAGGTACGGTATGGTAAGGTACGGTAAGGTAAGGTAGGGTACGGTAAGGTACGGTAAGGTAAGGTAAGGTAAGGTAGGGTACGGTAAGGTAAGGTAAGCTAGGGTACGGTAAGGTAAGGTAAGGTATGGTAAAGTACAGTAAGGTAAGGTAAGGTATGGTAAAGTACAGTAAGGTAAGGTAAGGTATGGTAAGGTAAGGTAAGGTATGGTAAAGTACTGTAAGGTAAGGTAAGGTACGGTAAGGTACGGTAAGGTACGGAAAGGTAAGGTAAGGTAAGGTAGGGTAAGGTAAGGTAAGGTACGGTAAGGTAAGGTACGGTAAGGTAAGGTACGGTAAGGTAAGGTAAGGTAAGGTACGGTAAGGTAAGGTAAGGTAAGGCAAGGTATGGTAAGGTAAGGTAAGGTAGGGTAAGGTAAGGTAGGGTAAGGTAAGGTACGGTACGGTACGGTAAGGTAAGGTATGGTAAGGTAAGGCAAGGTACAGTAAGTTAAGGTAAAGAACAACAGAAACATCCCAATAATGTGCACAGGACTACAGATGGCGACAAGCAGCATGCCATAGACACACAGACCATACGCACAATGAGAGCAGTCAGTTATTTTTCAGTTTTAGGTGGATGTGAAAAGTAGCAGCTTAACTGTGGAGGGACAGAGAGGAGATGTTCAGTTGGGGCAAACCAGAAGCAGAAGTGCACCCGCTTAATTAAAGAACCCTCTTATTGAAGAACTGCAGTCATGGGCCCCCCCAGCCATGGAGGAATCTTTGCCACTGGGTCACCAATGTGCTTGTCATGTGTTTTGCAAACGTTTCCTACATCTATTTGCTTCCCTAGAACCATCACAGGCTGCCATTGGCAAATATCTTTTTCTTAAAGCCACAAACATGATTTTAGCACAATTACAAGTGGAATCCACAGATGAGGGAAAACATTACTAGAGAAAGCAGATACAGAATATAAATGCCTTGATAGTTTCTGGACTGCTGTAATTATTCGGAATCCTTGTTATAAGCTTTGTGACTAAGCACCACGGAACAAACGCTTCACATGTGCATTCTGCAATAACTCTCCCCAGTGTTACCTCATCACTGGACTCCACGTGTGTTTGAATGTTGCAGTGTGGAAACATTGAGTTGACTCCTAAGATGTAGTAGCCTTGCATGCCAGTCCCTGGACCTCAGAGGTATTTGTTGTTTCATGATTGTGTTCAGGGATCAGTGAACAATATAAAATATTCTTTCATTGTTGTCCTTACCACTAATTGCTGTTGTATCTGCCCCTCTCCTCCTCCATGTTAACCATCAATAAATGCAGAAAGTTAGGAGGTTCAGTGAGGCACTTTTATTGGCTAACGTAAACGTTTACATATACAAGATTATGGGATCCCTTTTTCAGGCTTTATGCAATTCTAGACATGCTTCCTAAACTCACAACTTATACACAAGGAGGAGCAATGGTATTAAACTAATAAATTATTACATTAAAGAAAAAACTTTTTCTTGACACACTTGAGTAATAAAGGCAACGGGAAAGTGTTATGCTATAGAGATAGAGATCCGATTTTGGAAGTGTTACTATGGTAACTGAAGAGGAGATAAAGGGGTTGATTTATTGATGGCAAATTAATTATGTTGCCAAAAGCATTGGGCCATCCCTCCAAATCATGTGATTCAGGTGTTCCAATCACCTCCATGGCCACAAGGGTATAAAATCAAGGTTCCATTCACCGAAAATTTCCCTGAATCCTGTTTGAAGTTTGTCAAACCTAAACTTAGTCTAGGTTGGAAACACATACATAATGATGTGTAAAAACTAAGGCTACGTGCCGAAACGCGTAAGCCATGTATTACTATATACTGTATGTAAATATATATATATATATATATATATAGCCAAAAGTATTGGGCCAGCCCTCCATATCATGTGATTCGGGTGTTCCAATCCCCTCCATGGACACAGGTGTATACAATCAAGCCCCTAGGCATGCAGACTGCTTCTACATTCATCGGTGAAAGAATGGGTCGCTCTCAGGAGCTCAGTGACTCCAAGCGTGGTCCCGTGATAGGTGGCCACCTGTGCAATAAGTCCATCCGTGACATTTCCTGGCTACTAAATATTCCACGCTCAACTGTTAGTGGGATTATAACAAAGTGGAAGCAACTGGGAACGACAGCAACTCAGCCACCAAGTGGTAGGCCACGTAAAATAACAGAGTGGGGTCAGCGCATGCTGAAGTGCACAAAAGTTGCCAAGTGTCTGCAGAGTCAATAGCTAAAGACCACCAAACTTGGTGTGGCCTTCAGATTAACACAACAGGGCATAGAGATCTTCATAGAATGGGTTTCCATGGCCGAGCAGCTGCATCCAAGCCTTACATCACCAAGTGCAATGCAAAGCGTCGGATGCCGTGGTGTAAATCATGCCACAACTGGACTCTAGAGCAATGGAGTGACCAGTCACGCTTCTCTGCTTGGCAATCTGAGGAATGTGTCTGATTTGGCAGTTGCCAGGAGAACAGTACTTGCCTGACTGCATTGTGCTAAGTGTAAGGTTTGGCGGAGGGGAGATTATGTTGTGGGGTTGTTTTTCAGGGGATGGGCTTGATGTCTTAAGGGAACTCTTAAGACATCAGGATACCAAGACATTTTTGGACAATTTCATGCTCCCAACTTTGTGGGAAGATTGTGGGGATGGTTTCTTCCTGTTCCAACATGACTGCCCACCAGTGCACAAAGCAAGGTCCATAAAGACATGGAGGAGCCAGTTTGGGGTGGAGGAACTTGACTGTCCTGCACAGAGTCCTGACCTCAACCCCATAGAACACCTTTGGGATGAATTAGAGTGCAGACTGCGAGCCAGGCCTCCTCCCCCGACATCAGTGCCTGACCTGACAAATGTGCTTCTGGAAGAATGGTCCAACCTTCCCATAGACACCCTCCTAAACCTTGTGGGGGGCCTTCCCAGAAGAGTTGAAGCTGTTATAGCTGCAAAGGGCGGGGCCAACTCAATATTGAACCCTATGGACTAAGACTGGGAGGGGCCATTAAAGGTCATGTGCGGGGAAAGGCAAGCTGACCAATACTTTTGGCAATATAGTGTATGTTGTTCACTTTAAAAGGAAAGTGGTATTTTGCAACATAATTTGCCCTAAAGCTTAGAGAATGTGATGAGATTTCCCTTTACAAAGAATACTCAATTATGTGCAAGGTAGAGAAAATAAATGCACGTGATTGGATGATGGAAGTCAGCAGCACTTCACCTCATTCACCAAGCTCTGGGGAACATTTGCATGCAAAGTACAACTTCTGTTGCAAAGTGAAGGAATGGAAAAAGAACCATAGATACAATCCAACTAGTTTTATTATCATACTTGAAGAGTAATAGTTATTCTATATAATTAGAATACATCTTGCCAGAGTTTTAGAATGCCATTGGGCTGCTTGATGAGGAAATTAGAAGTCTGGCCACACTTCAGTCCTTTTGAAATGTCCTCATTTGCTCAAAGGCTTGAGGAAACAGTTTATTGTCAGAAATTCAATCACAGTGGCACAAATATTTCCATCGCTATGTAGGCCGGAGTTTTGAGTTTTAAAGCTTTGCATGAATTTACATTACCATTCCAACCTTTCTTTCTGTGACTAGAAGTTCCCTATCAGTCCCATAGTCTTGAGATCATTTATGCCGTGACCTTTGCTCCAGAAATGGGCCACTACAGGAACTTCTCTTTTGTTGCTGTTAATTGTGAATATATGAAGGTTCAGTCCTTGGCCAAGGGTTTGACCCGTCTCCCCAACATAGGGTACTGTAGGTGTTTTTTATATCACATTTGAGGAATTGAAGCAAAAAGTGCCCTGTATCCTTTACTCCTGCTCTACTTCCGGTACTGGTTCTCTTTTGGTGCTGTGGACATGTAGGGGTTTATTTACTAAAGCTGGAGAGTCCAAAATCAGACTCCCTTCTGCATAGAAACCAATCAGCTTCCAGGTTTCATTGCCAAAGCTTCATTGAACAAGCTGAGGTTAGAAGCTGATTGGTTTCTATGCAGAAGGGAGTCTGATTTTGGACTCTCCAGCTTTAGTAAATAAACCCCGTAGTGTCAGGAATGGACTTGCCAATAATGGTGGGACTCACCTGCCTTGTGGGCTACAGTACCAGGGCTGGCCAGCGGGTGCTCTCAGCAATCAGAGACTCAACCCTGCAGTCAGCCAAAACACCTGAGGCTGATTGCAGGTGTATTTAAGGGATGGCCAGACCTGCAGTCTGTGCCTTGGTGTGTGTTTTTCTATGGGCCCCTGTATCTTGTTACCTGCATTCCTGTCCCTGTCTGACTGATTCGTTGCCGACCCTGCCTGATCCAGACCTCTGCTGACTTCTCCTGTTTGATCCCTGGCTTGTGACCCCGACCATTCTCTGCCTGACCCCCTGTACCTACCTGCCCGTTAGTTGCTGTATCCGGCTCGTGACCTGACTACTCTCTGCCTGCTCCTCCTGTTCCTACCTGCCGATTGTTATTGACCCGGCCTGCCTGACGACGCTTGCATTGTATGTACTGTTATCTGTGGGTGGTTGGTTTGGTTCGTTTGCACTGTGTTATGTTTTAGTATTGCACTGCGTTTATGTATTGTTTGTGTTAATAAATTATATTGTTTATAACATATCTGAAGCCTGCGTTTCCCTGCGTCAGTTCACATACCTCTGGTCATACCCTGGAGCCCTGACATGTAGGTTCATATTTTTTCTGGTTGTATGGAAATGCTCCATTTGATATCGGGATAGTTTTGGAAGTTCTCACAATAAGCTGTCTTAGATTGGGTGGTAGTTGGATATACTAGTAGAGGTGATTCTAGGAATATTTCTTGAAGTCTTTCAACTGAGCAAATTATGTTTTTAAAAAAAATAGTGTTCTATGTGGACAAATTGTATTACATTAATCAGAAAAAATGTTTAATAGTTAATTGATTTAAGATCTTCACAATATTTTGGTTGCATTCCATTTTTATATATATATATATAGAAATACAGAGTGACAACAATTCAATCCTGTGTAAATAATAAAGCATATAACAGAAAAAGCATAAAAAATAAATAAATGAAAGAATTTCAGCGCTGTCCAAATCCTAAACATAGGAAACTCAATGTAACAGTCCCAGTGATACTGTGCAGCGTAATAAAGAAGTCCTTGTGTATCCACACGTCACCACACACCAGAGTGCTCCACCACCATAAATATAGGAGACTCTTACCAGAACATGTGGACTCTTTTGGTAAAAAAGAATCAGAAAGGCGTGTGATTAAAACCTCTATACAAGAGATCAGGGGCGGACTGACAACTCATGGGGCCCCCGGGCAATAGGGGATCATGGGGCCCCTATGTCCTTGCCCAAACTCAAAAAAGCCTATGAAAAAGGTACCAGGGGCATCTCATGGGGCTCCCCTACTGACCCCAGGCCCTCGGGCACTGCCCGAGTTTCCAAATGGTCAGTCCGCCCCTGTAAGAGATCCATTATGGAGGTTTTAATCACAGAGGTTTCTGCCAGCTGCTTTTTCAGATCAGCCAGTGCTATTTCTATGGGTATGAAATTAAATTTTGTTGTTCATGTCCCTATTTATTGTTCCAGGTATTTATATAGTGCTGACAATTTATGCAGTGCTTTACATATATATTGTACATTCAATTAAGTCCAAAACCCTCAGGAAATGTACAATCTAAGGTCCGTAACTCACATTCATACATACACATACTAGGGCCAATTTAGACAGGAGCCAATTAACCTACCAGCATGTCTTTGGAGTGTGGAAGGAAACTGAAGTACCTGGAGGAAACCCACACAGGCACAGGGAGAACATGCACACTCCAGTGGTAAGGATTTGAACCCACGACCCTAATACAAGTACTGCCAGGTAGAAGTGCTAACCATTTAGCCACTGTGTTACCGCATAATATCAGTGTGGATTATTTGCATATTACTACGAACCACACAATGCCAGTATTACAGTGAAAAGGGAAGTTCAGCCATCTTTATGATTTATAATGTACCTAAAACCAAAAAAGCATTTCCCAGCTTCTCTAAGTTTGGGGTTTCCACTGATTATAAGACCTGACTGGACAGCAGCAAAAGAGAATATCACCATCAGACACATCCAGTACCCCCAACTCTTAAAGGAAAATATTTGCAGTGCATTCAAAATAAAAGCTATGTAGATTAATGTGTACAAAGAGACAAGGCACATCATTAGGTGGACTGCACTCTGATAATCCTTCACTTTGGTGCTTCCATATTTCCCTACGCTCCTCTGCTGCTTTAGGAACCATGCGCTGGAGGATGTGGATGACAGTGAAATCAGGTATGCCAAAGAATTTATTATTAGACTGGGTATCAATGAATTCATCTTTAGTTGGTGGGGTTTTAGACCACCTATGAGGTTGGTGGAGTTCTTTGGCAAGCCTAAATCATAGATGAGTACTGAAAAGTTACTGACAATCACAGACACAAAGAGCACAGTTAGTATCATCCAAGGGACCATCACATCAATTTTTCTCCTTATCCATGCAAGGAATCCGGGCTGAAAATGTTGGATTTTTATCAAATAGAAGAAGCAGAGAATGGATGTAAGCCATGTACCAAAACAAGCACTGCATAAGGTCAAAGAGAATGAAACGTAAAAAAACATTGGGGACATTCAACAACCACGGCCAAACAAAGGTAACTAGAACGTAGACTGAGCAAAAAATAATGTAGCTCACATTGGAAATACTCAGAGATATCAGGATACAGTTGCAGGGTTTGACTTTTCTCTCCTTCAAACTGGTAAGAAGAAGATAAAATATTATGAAGGCACTAGAGAACAGTCCAGCCATTGACTCAAGTCCCAGAAGAACAAGAAAAACTTTTGCAATAGGGGTGATCATTCTCAAAGTTTTAGATGTCAAAACTGTGTTTGAAAAATCCAGATGCCCTTTGCAGAAGACGGGAGGTCTTTGAAAGATTTAGTTTTTTTCCGCAGAGATGTGCCGCCTGTGTAGAGATACATATCTGCACTTCAGAAATAATTTTTATAGCCAACAAACATCACATTTAATTTTCATCTTCTAAGAAAAGAAACCTAATTGCTTTACAAAATAATTTGGCTATTTAGGATATTCCATCTGCATGCAAAAAGGCAACCTTGGCTTCATTCAAAGAGCGTATAGAACATATGCAAAGCTAAACCTGCCTTATGTTGATTGAGAAACCAAAGTTTATTTTCCTGTTAACCTGAAAGACTTAAAGCAGAACCTAACAAAACACAACAAAGGAGGCCCAGTGCATCACCAACAATTTTTTATCGGAAATAAATACCGAACCCTTGAAATCTGTCAGCTGGCAAGTCTGACTAATATGTCAGACTAATATGTCAGATGAGCCACAGACAGGGTGCAGAGATGAGCCACAGACAGGGTGCAGAGATGAGCCACAGACAGGGTGCAGAGGTGAGCCACAGACAGGGTGCAGAGGTGAGCCACAGACAGGGTGCAGAGGTGAGCCACAGACAGGGTGCAGAGGTGAGCCACAGACAGGGTGCAGAGGTGAGCCACAGACAGGGTGCAGAGGTGAGCCACAGACAGGGTGCAGAGGTGAGCCACAGACAGGGTGCAGAGGTGAGCCACAGACAGGGTGCAGAGGTGAGCCACAGACAGGGTGCAGAGGTGAGCCACAGACAGGGTGCAGAGGTGAGCCACAGACAGGGTGCAGAGGTGAGCCACAGACAGGGTGCAGAGATGAGCCACAGACAGGGTGCAGAGGTGAGCCACAGACAGGGTGCAGAGGTGAGCCACAGACAGGGTGCAGAGATGAGCCACAGACAGGGTGCAGGGGTGAGTTGTAGACAGGTGATACAGAAGTGAGCTGTGGCTGGGGGGTGCTGAGCTGGGCTGAGCTGTGGCTGGGGGGTGCAGAGGTTGGTTGCAACTCAGGTGACCTCTGCACCCCCCAGCCGCAGCTCACCTATACACCCTGTCTGCAACTCACCTGTCAATTTACCTCTGCAACACCTGACTGCAGCTCACCTTTGCACACCCCCCCCCCACTCCACTGGTTTAACAATGGTTAGCTAGCTTTGCAAAACACAGCTGTCAGCAGCCGGCCCCTCTCTATGGTAATTACCATTTTGATTCAGGTCCTATCTTCCCACACAGTGCACCTAGCGCACTCACTCACCACTCCACCTCTACCCCAGTGGCCAGTGATCACCCCTGGGGCATCAGCTTCCATGCATTAGGCTGCAGGATGAGATGCCCTGCCCCCGCCCCACCCCTAAACACATTGCGCCCTCAGATATCTGTTCCTTCCCTGTCCCACAGTGAGTACAGAGGTAGGGGGGTTCTGTGGGAGCGGATGGTGAGTACAGAGGTAGGGGGGTTCTGTGGGAGCGGATGGTGAGTACAGAGGTAGGGGGGTTCTGTGGGAGCGGATGGTGAGTACAGAGGTAGGGGGGTTCTGTGGGAGCGGATGGTGAGTACAGAGGTAGGGGGGTTCTGTGGGAGCGGATGGTGAGTGCAGAGGTAGGGGGGTTCTGTGGGAGCGGATGGTGAGTACAGAGGTAGGGAGGTTCTGTGGGAGCGGATGGTGAGTACAGAGATAGGGGGGTTCTGTGGGAGCGGATGGTGAGTACAGAGGTAGGGGGGTACTGTGGGAGCGGATGGTGAGTACAGAGATAGGGGGGTTCTGTGGGAGCGGATGGTGAGTACGGAGGTAGGGGGGTTCTGTGGGAGCGGATGGTGAGTACAGAGATGGGGGGGTTCTGTGGGAGCGGATGGTGAGTACAGAGGTAGGGGGGTTCTGTGGGAGCGGATGGTGAGTACAGAGGTAGGGGGGTTCTGTGGGAGCGGACGGTGAGTACAGAGGTAGGGGGGTTCTGTGGGAGCGGACGGTGAGTACAGAGATAGGGGGGTTCTGTGGGAGCGGACGGTGAGTACAGAGGTAGGGGGGTTCTGTGGGAGTGGACGGTGAGTACAGAGGTAGGGGGGTTCTGTGGGAGCGGATGGTGCTCTTACTTACAAGAGGGATTGTCACTTGGAAACACAAAAGCCGCGCTTCTCTGTTTATAGGAGACAGTAGATATTGGTGTACACAGGGCCAGTGCTGGAGGTGGTGGAACAGCTGATCACAACTAAGTCTTATTTTCGGGGTAGGTCTTATACTTCAGAAATTCCCAAAAATAGTACTAGGTCTTATTTTCAGGAAAACAGGGTAGCATGTGTTCCTTGAAACTGGAAAGTTATTCGAAGGGTTCCTCTGTTTTGAAAAAGTTGAGAAAAGCTGCTATAAAATGTACAAATAATCAGAGAGATAGAAAAATAAGTCAATATTATTTTCATGAGTTAAAAAGGTTTACACTCACGACGAGGTTTTGGTCACACTGTCCACCTCTACTCAAAAGGATGGTTTGAAACAAAGGTTGGCAACCCATCAATCTGGATGAACCTGTAATTTGCAGACATTAGATGGATAGATTGTGACTGACCGCACTGTACATCCCACTCCTGTAGCCACCACAATGTGAATGCAGAGCTGAGGAATGTTCTAGGCTTCTCCTTGGCTCTCTTGCATCATATGACCCAGCCATGGGAAGACATGGGAGATCTTCCCTCACTTTGGTCTGGTTGGAAGAAGGCTATTTAGAGTGTAAGGGTGCTTGCTGAAAGGGGAGGTAGAGCAGCCAGTGCCATGAACGCATGATGGCTCTGGGGTGGGTTTTTATCACCATGTACCCTGCACAGCATTACCAGTTCTAAGTGATTGTTAGGTTTTATGGATCGTGCTTGTGATGGGTTTCTTGTTTAATTGAAGTAAGTCAAGGTGAGAGACGTAATATAGGCACAGGTCTACATATGGTGCATCTCATTTCTGCCACACTGGTATGGGGCTGTAAGATCCCCAAAATGCTCCATAGAGCTTCATGTAGTGCTCAGTTCAGCTGCAGGAACACTAAAGAGGTAACAACAGTTTTCTGTTAACAATGTTACTTCTGTACAGATGTGTTTTGTGGCACTGCGTATTACATACTCCTGGTGTCACGTACCTGATAGGAGACTGAATTGACGAGGTCGGCCTCACTTGTGTCACTAATCCTGAGCCCGCTGAGGTTGGAACAGAGGGCATCTAAGGACCAGGGGGAGAAGAGCGCCAGGGTTTTGCTTGCGGATCTTGCAGATGATGACCTTGATAAACAGGATATCCTCTGATTTGGGTACTGTGGAGATAGACCAGGCAGGTACCGTGGATTGCCAGATGCACAGCAGAGCCAGGTATGTAGCCAGGACACAGGACTGGAACGGAGTCGTAGGATAGCCAGGGTCATAACAGTCGGGCAGCGCGGTACAGGATCAGGAGGAAATGCCAGAATCAGGAACAGAGCCTAAGTCAGGAACCGGGGGGGCAGGAGAGTACTCAGAGAACCAAAGGAAATCGCACAGGAAACAAGCAGGACATGGGGAGAGCTGAAGACCAGTCAGCACTGAATGAGCACCGAGGTGCTCTTTAAATAGCCCGCCCATCGCCGACAGGAGCGCCTGGGTCCTAGTGCCTGCCGGTGCCGTCATTGGTGACAGGCGCGCCTGGGTCCTAGTGCCCGCCTGTCTGTTTGCCTTGTCGGGATCCTGCACATGTGCAGATTCATGTGCTGCGGTGATCTTCTTGTTCCCTGACACCTGGCCTCTGAACTGTGTTATGCACTACTTCTGAACTATGTGTTACTAACTCCTGACCCCTGCATTCTGAAATATATACCACTGAACCCTGCACCATAAGTTACAAACTACCAACCTTTGCACTCTGATATACATACTACTGGTTACTGAACTCTGAGTTACTTACTCCTGACCTCTGCTTTATGCACCACTGAACCCTACACTATAGATTACATATTACCGACCTCTACAGACTAAATTACATACTACTGGTCACTGAACTCTGAGTTACTTACTCCTGACCTCTGTACTCTGAAATACTGTATATACCACTGAACCCTGCACCATAATTTACATACTACTGACCTCTGCACTCTGATATACATACTACTGATCACTGAACTCTGAGTTACTTACTCCTGACCCCTGCATTCTGCAATATATATCAATGAACCCTGCGCTCTAAGTTACATACTACTGATCTTTGAATTTTGGATTACTTACTCCTGATTCCTGCACTTTGTACTACATATTATTGACCCCATACTGTGCTTTACATACTACTAAGCTCTAAACTCTACATTACTAACACCTGGACCTCTACATTCTGGGGTTGATTTACTAAAACTGGAGAAGGCAAAATTTGGAGAAGCTGTTTATGGCAGCCAATCAATTTTTAACTCCAGCTTGTTCAATAAAGCTTTGTAAAAAAAAACATAGAAACTGATTGGTTTCTATGCAGAGCTGCACCTGATTTTGCATTCTCCAGTTTTAGGAATTGTACCCCTCTGTGTTACATACTACTGACCTCTGAACTCTGAGGTACTTACTCCTGACCCCTGCAGTCAGCATTACGTGCTATTGACCTCTAAACACTGTATTGCATACTGCTGACCTCTAAACTTTGTATTGCATACTGCTGACCTCTAAACTTTGTATTGCATACTGCTGACCTCTAAACTTTGTATTGCATACTGCTGACCTCTAAACTTTGTATTGCATACTGCTGACCTCTAAACTTTGTATTGTATACTGCTGACCTCTGAGCATTGCAATACCATCTCCTGACTCTTGCATTTTGCATTACCTACTGCTAAATCTGTGTTACATACTGTACTGCTGACTTCTGCACTTTGCATTACATATTACTGGCCACGTCACTGCCTGTTACTTACCCCTGAACTCTGAGTTATTTACTCCTGACCCCCACTCTGCATTGTGTGTCATTGACCTCTAAACACTGTCTTACATACTACTGACCTCTAAACTTTGTATTATATACTACTGACCTCTCAACGTTGCATTACCTACTCATGACTCCAACATTTTGTATTGCCTACTGCTGACCTCTGAACTCTGTGTTATATACTGCTTACCTCTGCAATTTGTATTACATATTACTTACTACTGACCCCTGACTCTGAGTTACTTACTCCTGACCCCCTTCGCTCTGCATTACATGTTAATGACCTCTAAACTCTGTCTTACATACTACTGACCTCTAAACTCTGTAATACATACTGCTGACCTCTGAACATTGCATTACCTTCTCTTGACTCCTACATTTTCTATTACTACTGCTGACCTCTGAACTCTGTGTATATAGTACTGACCCCAGCACTCTGCATTACATGCTATTGACCTCTAAACACTGTCTTACACACTACTGACCTCTGAACATTGCATTACCTACTCATGACTCCTACATTTTGTTTTACCTACTGCTGACCTCTGAACTCTGTGTTATATAGTACTGACCCCTGCACTCTGTATTACGTGTTATTCACCTCTAAACACTTTATTACACAATACTAACCCCTAAACTCTGTACTGAATACTGCTGACCTCTGAACATTGCATTACCTACTCATGACTCTTACATTTTGTATTACCTACTCCTGACCTCTGAACTCTGTGTTATATACTGCTGTCTTCTGCACTTTGTATTACATATTACTGGTCACTGCACTGTGCATTACTTACCCCTGAACTCTGAGTTACTTACTCCTGACCCCCTGCACTCTGCATTGTGTGTCATTGACCTCTAAACACTGTCTTACATACTACTGACCTCTAAACTTTGTATTACATACCATTAACCTCTGAACCTTGCATTACCTACTCCTGACTCCTACATTTTGTATTACCTACTGCTGACCTCTGAACTCTGTGTTATATAGTACTGACCCCAACACTCTGCATTACATGCTATTGACCTCTATACACTGACTTACATACTACTGACCTCTAAACTCTGTATTGCATACTATTGACCTCTGAACTTTGCATTACCTACTCATGACTCCTACATTTTGTATTATCTACTCCTGACCTCTGAACTCTGTGTTATGTACTACTGCCTTCTGCACTTTGTATTACATATTACTGGTCACTGCACTGTGCATTACTTACTCCTGACCCCTGAACTCTGAGTTATTACTCCTGACCCCCTGCACTCTGCATTATGTGTTATTGACCTCTAAACTCCGTATTGCATACTGCTGACCTCTGAACCTTGCATTACCTTCTCTTGACTCCTATATTTTGTATTACCTACTGCTGACCTCTGAACTCTGTGTTATATATGACTGAATTCTTCACTTTGTATAACATATTACTAGGCACTGCACTGTGTGTTACTACTGACCCCTGAACTCACTAAACCCTACTTAGTTTATAATGAGATCTTGGTATTTTATCTACAGAAAAAAGATATGCTGACCTTTGATCTCGTTTATGTTTTTCAGATTTCCACCTTTCCAGTTTTGCCTATCCCTAGTTTAAAAAAATATAGTTATATATGGAGAATTTGTAATCAGCATATTTAAAAATGAATGTCAGAACGCATTAGAGCAGCGGTTCTCAACCTGTGGGTCGTGACCCCTTTGGGGGTCGAATGACTCTTTCACAGGGGTCACCTATATATTTCCTATGGTCTTAGGAACCGAGACACCGCTCCTCTATCCGTCTCCAGGAGGGTCCGCCCACATGCAGATACGCCCACATACGAGTACCCGGCATGATGACTTCATCGCGCCAACCCAATCACAGGAGTATGTGACAGGGTTGGCACACACATGTGTAAAGAGCAGCTACTGTGCAGAAAGCAGCTTCTGTGTTGAAAGCAGCAGTGTTGGAGGTAAAACGACACTTCATGAATTCTAATTACTGGGTAAATGTAAAATCATGTCCTGTAAATATATAATTACATATTGTTTTTGTGATTAATCACTATGCTTTAATTATGTTCAATTTGTAGCAATGAAAATACATCCTGCGTATCAGATATTTACATTACGATTCATAATAGTAGCAAAATTACAGTTATGAAGTAGCAACGAAAATAATTGTATGGTTGGGGGTCACCACAACATGAGGAACTGTATTAAGGGGTCGCAGCATTAGGAAGGTTGAAAACCACTGGATTAGAGGGTTATTTACTAAAACTGGAGAGCGCAAAATCTGGTGCAGCTCTGCCTAGAAACCAATCAGCTTCCAGGATTTATTGACAAAACGTAATTGAACAAGCAAGAACTGAAAAGCTGATTGGCTGCCATGCGCAGCTGCGCCAGATTCTGAGTGCTCCAGTTTTAGGAAATCTCCCTCTATGGCAAATTTCAAAATGTAAAATGCTCAAAAGCAAGCAAACACTACAGCTTTCTGAACATGTATTATGTATTATTTGACTAGTGTAATGATATGTAAGTGACCGGTATCAGAGTGAAAAGGTCAGTTCCGCCGTCTTAATTACTCTGGATGCATCTAAAACCAAATAATCTTCTCCAAGCTTCTCGGAATTTGGGGTTTCCACTGATTATGAGTCCCGACTGAGCTGCAGAATAGGAGTAGCTGATGATTACAGACATCCAGTAGCCCCAGCTCTCAAAAGCAAATATTTTCAGGACATACAAAGCAAAAAACAGGTAAATTAAGGCATAGAAAGAGACGAGGCAGATCATAATGTGGACTGCACTCTGGTAATCTTTAACTTTAGTGCTGCCAATCTTCCCCGCACTTCTCTGCTGCATGAGGAACCATGCGCTTCCAGATGTTGATGAGAAGGAAACAATGAATGGCAACAAACTTAATAGTAGAATTGGTTTCATCATAATCAGCCTTAATCTTTGTTTTTCTGAGGTTAGATCGGTTGTGGATTTGGTTGAGTTTCTAGTCAAACCTGAATCAAAAATAAGTGTTATTAAGTAACCGCCAAGCAAAGACAGAAGGACCACAAAAAGTATCAACCAAGGGACTAATGTATCAATTTTCCTCTTTATCCATGCAAGGAATCCGGGCTGAAACTGTCGGATTTTTATAAAATAGAAGAAGCAGAGAATGGACGTAAGCCATGAGTAGGAGCTAATGCTGAATAAGTTAAAATAGGACATAACATAAAAAATATTTGATAAATTGAACAACCACGGCCAAGAAAAGGTAATAAAGAAGTTAATAGGTGATACAATGATGAAGAACAGATTGGAAATACTCAGAGATATCAGGATGCAGTTGTAGGATGTGACTTTTCTCTCCTTGAAAATGGTAAGAATGAGATAAAATATTATGAAGGCAGTAGAGCACAATCCAGCGATGGACTCCAGTCCTATTACAATGAGACAGGCATCTGTATTTGGAGTGATCATTCTTGGAGATGGCGTTGGAATTGTGCAGATGTCCTTTGCAGAAGACAGGAGGTCTTTGTAGATGTCTGTCCCACCAGTGCAGGTGACACTTTGTAGATGTCTGTCCCACCAGTGCAGGTGACACTTTGTAGATGTCTGTCCTACCAGTGCAGGTGACACTTTGTAGATGTCTGTCCCACCAGTGCAGGTGACACTTTGTAGATGTCTGTCCCACCAGTGCAGGTGACACTTTGTAGATGTCTGTCCCACCAGTGCAGGTGACACTTTGTAGATGTCTGTTCCACCTGTGCAGGTGACACTTTGTAGATGCCTGTCCCACCCGTGCAGGTGACACTTTGTAGATATCTGTCCCACCAGTGCAGGTGACACTTTGTAGATGTCTGTCCCACCAGTGCAGGTGACACTTTGTAGATGTCTGTCCCACCAGTGCGGGAGACACTTTGTAGATGACTGTCCCACCAGTGCAGGTGACACTTTGTAGATATCTGTCCCACCAGTGCAGGTGATACTTTGTAGATATCTGTCCCACCCGTGCAGGTGACACTTTGTAGATGTCTGTCCCACCAGTGCAGGAGACACTTTGTAGATATCTGTGCTACCAGTGCAGGTGACACTTTGTAGATATCTGTCCCACCAGTGCAGGTGACACTTTGTAGATGTCTGTCCCACCAGTGCAGGTGACACTTTGTAGATATCTGTCCCACCAGTGCAGGTGACACTTTGTAGATGTCTGTCCCACCAGTGCAGGAGACACTTTGTAGATGTCTGTCCCACCAGTGCAGGTGACACTTTGTAGATGTCTGTCCCACCAGTGCAGGTGACACTTTGTATATGTCTGTCCCACCAGTGCAGGTGACACTTTGTAGATGATTGTCCCACCAGTGCAGGTGACACTTTGTAGATGTCTGTCCCACCAGTGCAGGTGACACTTTGTAGATGACTGTCCCACCAGTGCAGGTGACACTTTGTAGATGACTGTCCCACCAGTGCAGGTGACACTTTGTAGATATCTGTCCCACCAGTGCAGGTGACACTTTGTAGATGATTGTCCCACCAGTACAGGTGACACTTTGTAGATGTCTGTCCCACCAGTGCAGGTGACACTTTGTAGATGTCTGTCCCACCAGTGCAGGTGACACTTTGTAGATATCTGTCCTACCAGTACAGGTGACACTTTGTAGATGTCTGTCCCACCAGTGCAGGAGACACTTTGTAGATATCTGTCCCACCAGTGCAGGTGACACTTTGTAGATGTCTGTCCCACCCGTGCAGGTGACACTTTGTAGATGACTGTCCCACCAGTGCAGGTGACACTTTGTAGATGTCTGTCCTACCAGTACAGGTGACACTTTGTAGATGTCTGTCCCACCAGTGCAGGTGACACTTTGTAGATATCTGTCCCACCAGTGCAGGTGACACTTTGTAGATGATTGTCCCACCAGTGCAGGTGACACTTTGTAGATGTCTGTCCCACCAGTGCAGGTGACACTTTGTAGATGACTGTCCCACCAGTACAGGTGACACTTTGTAGATGTCTGTCCCACCAGTGCAGATGACACTTTGTAGATATCTGTCCCACCAGTGCAGGTGACACTTTGTAGATGATTGTCCCACCAGTGCAGGTGACACTTTGTAGATATCTGTCCCACCAGTGCAGGTGACACTTTGTAGATGATTGTCCCACCAGTGCAGGTGACACTTTGTAGATATCTGTCCCACCAGTGCAGGTGACACTTTGTAGATGATTGTCCCACCAGTGCAGGTGACACTTTGTAGATGATTGTCCCACCAGTGCAGGAGACACTTTGTAGATGACTGTCCCACCAGTGCAGGTGACACTTTGTAGATGATTGTCCCACCAGTGCAGGTGACACTTTGTAGATGATTGTCCCACCAGTGCAGGTGACACTTTGTAGATGTCTGTCCCACCAGTGCAGGTGACACTTTGTAGATGTCTGTCCCACCAGTGCAGGAGACACTTTGTAGATGTCTGTCCCACCAGTGCAGGTGACACTTTGTAGATGATTGTCCCACCAGTGCAGGTGACACTTCTGCCGACTTTAAAAGAAATGAATACAAACAGGAAATGCCTCATTTTATATTCATCTCCTAAACAAAACAAGGGCTGAAAATCTTTACGTATTACTGTGGCTGTTTAGAATAGTTTATCTGCAGGCAAATTGGGAACATTAACTCTATTCAAATAGCGTACGGAATATGCTTGGGTAAACACAGGAAAATGAAAGTGTATATTATATCATGTTGGAAAAAAAAGTCTCTTTCTGTCATTCACGTTAACCCCGTGCATATCAGCCTGTATACCGTGCACCCTGTCATTACCAGGCAAGTTTTCAGCCCTGTGATAGTTTGACTGACAATCACGTCATCATGCTGCAGTTGGCTCTCTTCTACAAGCAATTGGAGTAGCTACTAGATATATATATAT
Organism: Staurois parvus; assembly: GCF_062004578.1. Lineage (NCBI taxonomy): Eukaryota > Metazoa > Chordata > Amphibia > Anura > Ranidae > Staurois > Staurois parvus. The sequence goes on from NW_028317830.1 coordinate 3,014,278, forward strand.
ATATATATATATATATATATATATATAATGAAATATATTGAACGCGGCCAAAATTGTAGTATTTCAAATATATGTCAATATATTTGGGAAGAATATTTTCAAAATATATTTCAATTATATTTTTCTTCCATGTGGGAGAGACTTCCATACAGCCATGAGCTGGAGATAATGCTGCATAAGTTCAAGTAGTTGAGGATGTAAGTGACATAAGATACACTAAGTAATGATGGGCATAGAAAGCTCATTAAAGGGTCTACAGAGATCAATATGGTATCACCTATACTGGAAACACCGAGAGCAATCAGTATGATATTGTAGGGTGTAAGATGTTTCTCTTTGTTACCAGAAAGGATGAGGGAAATGATTATAAATATGTTGGAACACAAGCCAGTTATGTTCTCAAGTGCCAGGATACTAAGACAGATCACTGTGGTAGGACTGATCATCTTGAGAAGAAGCACAAACGTTGCTCTCAGAACAGGCCGGCTCCGGATGTTTTCTACAAGACCGATAGAAAATAAAATCCAATGCCTTCTGGTAAAGTGTTCCACATGGAGATGATCCACCTCTATCAGACAAATGGCTCCTCATGTGTCCACTCATGTAAAATCTACCTTCCAAAATGACGTCACCAGGCCAATTATGAATACATGCAAAACAGAGGCTCAGCGATCGAATGGCTAAATCCAAATAGAACATGCAAAGTGAATGTGATGTTGTCAGCTACATAGACAAAGTAGCTGCACGAGTCGTTAAGGAAACGGCAGATTTTCCTATTTTTAAATATCTTATAAATGTAAAGAATGACTTTGACCATGGCAGCTCTCCCACCTTTACAAACCCAATGGACCACTGCGTTTTTCTGTTTTTTCTTTCATTTCTGCTATTGGCCAGCAACATTTTTGCATTGTTTTTAGATAACATAAACCTTTTTTGGACAAAAAAAGTCATTCTTCTGTGACATTGTCTTACAAAAACCTATTTTTTATGTAATCCATAGCACTGATTGTCAAACGCCTCAACATCTCTCTCCCCGCCAAGGGTGGACTGACAACTCATGGGGCCCCCGGGCAATAGGGGATCATGGGGCCCCTGTGTCCTTGCCCAAACTCAAAAAAGCCTATGAAAAAGGTACCAGGGGTATCTCATGGGGCCCCCCACTGACCCCGGGCCCTCGGGCAGTGCTCGAGTTTCCAAATGGTCAGTCCATCCCTGCTCCCCGCTCACTGTTTGGCTGTGTTTTTAAGTTATTTCTACAATAAAGGTGCAACACTGGAATGTTGCCCTCCTGGTCCTGTCTTGTGTTTTGTGTTCAGATACAAGTCAGCGACGAGTGAGTTTCTAATATCAGCATACGCATCGTCCAACCTAGAGTGTCATCTTTTTGTTCTTAGCTTTTCTCATCAGCAGTGTATAGCAATCTTGTGACCTCTATCAGTGCCCAGCAGAGCACTGGTTAAAGCTTGTAGAGGGAGTTTTAATTGTCCCCTGATTGTCCTATGAGGCTTTAGGACACCTGACCCTCTGTCCAGACCATGCTGATTGGCCCTGTGCTGATCACATGCACTCTCCCAAGAAAATAAAAAAACTCTCTAGCAATACACAGCAAACTCAGCATGTGCAGCTTACCCCCAAGACTCTGTTCTATCAGCAGATGGATTGGGGACAGTAGAAGAAGGGGAGGATTAGAGAAGACAGGATCAAACAGCTTTTTTAAACAATGCAGAGGATTAAGCCCTTAGGTTACATAGTGAGTGTAACAAGCATCCTTTACTCCATATACAGACTGATTTTACTGTTGTGGGTTTAGTAATACTTTAATTGAGCGGTGGAGAACAAATAGTCGATTTACTTAGGGAGCTGCCACTGAGATAAACACCTATAACTACCATTATTATCTATATGATTACACCATCAATCCTCTTCTTAAAGGACACTAGACAAGTTCTGAAACTTGTCTGAAGACATACAGTATATTTGAAATGTATTTTTTCAACATACAGTGTGTATGTATATATATATATTTATTTATTTGTTTATTTATTGAAATATATTTTTCTTCCATGTGGGAGGATTGTTTGAGAGGTTGCTCGGAGTGCATTGGCAGGAGAAGACATTGTCAAGGGTTTTGCTATCACAGTGAGTAGATGCATGTATCCATTGTATCAGGTGAAAGTTGGAGGCAGGGGGGACTGACAACTCATGGGGCCCCTGGGCAATAGAGGATCATGGGGCCCCTGTGTCCTTGCCCAAGCTCAAAAAAGTCCTATGAAAAAGGTACCAGGGGCATCTCATGGGGCCCCCTACTGACCCCGGGCCCCTCGGGCAGTGCCCAAGTTTCCAAATGGTCAGTCCACCCCTGGTTGGAGGTTAAACTGAAAAATGTAGACATAGCAGAAGTGTTAGTATTATCAGGGAGGTTGAAGTCATTGAGAATGATTGGGAGTGGGAATTGGGAATGAATGGGAATTTCAGAAAAGAGAAACTAGGGTAGCCAGGCAGAGGAATCATCAAGAAAGTTTGATACCGGTTCAGGAGGCTGATAGATCACAGCAATTCTCAGAAAAACTGTAGAAAATAGATGAATACAGTGTGCCTCAAATAAGAAAATGGACAGAGATGGAGGTGGGTGAAGAACCTGAAAGGTGTTTTTTGGGGAGATAAGGATTCCAACGCCACCTCTCTTTCATCCATTGGATCTGGGAGAGTGGGTCCAGAGAAGTCCACCATGGGAAGGGGAAGCAGATGAAGAATCATTCAATTCATAATGAGAACAGAGAAAATACATGGCTCAAAAAAAAAATTAAAGGAACACTTTGAAAACCCATCAGATCTCAATCAGGAAAAATCTCTTGCTGGTTATCTGTACTGAAATGGACGGGGTAATGTGTTAGAAACATAAGGACGCCCCATCGTTTGATGGAAATGGAAATGATTGACCTACAGAGGACTGAATTCAAAGACACCCTGAAAATCAAAGGGAAAAAATGATGCAGCAGGCGAGTCCATTTTGCTGAAATGTCATTGCGGCAACTCAGAATGGTCCTCAGTAGTTTGTATGGCCCCCATGTGCTTGTATGCATGCCTGACAACGTCGGGGGAGGCTCCTAATGAGACCACGGATGGTGTCCTGGGGGATTTCCTCCCAGATCTGGACCAGGGCATCACTGAGCTCCCAGACAGTCTTTTCTAGTGTTGGTATTTTCTTGCGTGTTGATGCATGTTGATGCCCGAAAACAGTTGTCTTTATATTTATAAAAACTTGGTGGAAATAGATTCTTTATTATGATGTTGTCTTGTCACACATTTGCAGTATTGCTGGACCTGGCAGCACATTTTATTGCTTTACATTGGCTCATGCAGAGAAAAAAAAGGGGGATGAAAAACCTTCAAGGCTCCAGATAACATTACAAATTGCTCCCTGGTGTAAGCAAATTACCACGACCAAGCAGTAGTGCCAGAGATGTGTTTTTTTTCATTAAAAACTATTTTTATTGGAGCTTTTCATACATACAAAGTACAATATTGCACAAGATGCATATAATTATTCTGTTTACAAAGCTCCATATATCAAAAAATATAGTAAACAGAGAGATAAAGAAAAAGGAAAAAAAAAAATAAGAATGCATAGCGAAGGTTTAATATACTTTTATGAAAAGCAGAGTAAGCAATACAGTCAAAATATATAGAAATACCTCTGAAATGATTTTGCATTGCAATATATCCATAATTGAACAATCAGATATAGAATCCAACCTACAGGGGGTATCACAGACCAGGTACATTATTAAATTCAGTAGGAGGACCATTTTTCCCACTCGTTATCAAACATATGCATAGTATCAAATATCTTATGAAGGATACTTCATAGGTCAGGTGCAATACTTTGGCCAATCACAGCGCATTATGACATCACAAGGGAGTGGGGTGACCCTGCCCCCTTGTGACATCTTCCCAGTATTTAAGAACTGTCAGGCCGGCACAGCTGTCAGAGAGCAGGAGCCAGCGTCAAAGCGGAGTGTTTTTTTTCCTTTTTTCGGGTCAGCGTTGGCAGCGGGCATTATGATTGATGTTGGATCTACTTTGGGGGACATTTTTTAAATTTAGGTTTTTAATAAAGGACTTGTCAAAGTCTGCCTCCTGTTATTTTTTACATTACACTTTTTGTTTGTAAATGGGTAGAGGTACCATGTACCCCATTCTCATTCACATGAGGGGGCAGGACCTGGGGGCTCTGTTGTTAAAGAGGGCTTCCAGATTCCGAAAAGCCCTCTGCCCGCAGATCCCCACTGTTCCCTGCCACAGTGTGGGGAAGAGGCCCTTGTCCCCATCAACATGAGGACAAGGAGCTTTGGGGGGAATCCCTACCGAACCTAAAGCACCCTCCCATGTTGAGGGCATGTGGCCTGGTATGGTTCAGGAGGGCACTCATCCCCCCTTTCCTGACCTGCTGGGCTGCATGCTCGGATAGTGATCTGGTAAGGATTTTTTGGGGGACCCCCATGGTTTTTGAAAAAAAAATATTGACGTGGGGGTTTCCTCAAAATCCATACCAGACTCGAAGGGTTTGGTACACATGGTGGGGGGGACAAACACTTTTTTTCTTTTTTAATTTGTAATTACTGGGTAATGCCAGCAATTCTTTTTACATTCCGCTGTTAGCAGGGAACCCCACTGACAGCTGAAACAGTGAAGAATGTTTGTAGCAGCTGTGTGGTATCTTAGTGCATACGCAGATGCCACTTAGTGAATTGTCCCCTCTGTTTGAAGTTTATGGACAAACTTTTGGTAGGTTTGAATGTTTGACTGCAAACCAAACAGGGGGGTGTTCATCCCATCACTACTGGTGTGTAATTTCACTATGGATTCTTTATCAGCCACTGATCTGGAGCATTTATTCATATTAGACAGCATTTCTAGCCAATCTTACATATTATATTCTAGTCCTAGATCCGCTTCCCACTGTACCATTGGTTTGGTTTTATCCTGAGAGGATGCTTCTTTAAGAAGACTATAAATGGAGGAGATAGAACCTTTATCTGTAGAGGAGCGGTTGCAAATATGTTCGTATTCTATGCAAGGTCACATCATGATCAATGAATAATGAGATTGATAAAAATGTCTAATTTGGAGGTATCTGTAGAATTCCTCCCTCGAGAGACCAACATTTTCTTGTATAGATGTAAATGATGCAAATTTTGAATTATCTACCAATGCTTTAAAGCAGGTATCTCCAAACTTTTCATTCAAAGGGCCAGTTTACTGTACCTCAGACTTTAGGGGGGCCGGATTGTGGTCAGTAGGGGTAGAAAATGTCCCGGGCCCAACAGCAGTGAGAATAAACATGGCCTCAGGGTTGGTGGTCAGGAAAAGGAAGAGTATTGCCTCATCATTGGTATTAGCGGAAGGAATAGTATCCCACCATTGGTATCAGTAGAAGAAATAGTGCACCATTGTTGGTGTCAGTGGGAGGAATAGTGCCCCACCATTGGTATCAGTAGAAGAAATAGTGCACCATTGTTGGTGTCAGTTGGAGGAATAGTGCCTTGTATCATTCAGAGGAAGAGTGCCCCAAAGGGCCGCTTTCAGCCCCCGGGCCACAGTTTGGAGATCTCTGCTTTAAAACATATGAGACCAGAGGTCTGCCTTTGTATAAAAGGCTGTTTAGCATGAAAAGCAGTAGAAATTTTTGATTATCATTAAAAAAGATTGTCATGCTAACACACTAAATCCCCAGTTGCCTCCACCACAAAGTGCCTTGTACATATTGCTCATTATTAGGGTTTACATGCAGGTTTAAGCAGTTGAGCAGTAATTGCAGCAGTGGCCGGTATTGCTTTTACCATGGGATTTTTTTCTCAGAGGACAGGTGTAGGAATCCCCCCCCCTCTGAGTCACCTCTTGTTTCTGCCCCTCTACCCACCTTCAAACATCATCCTTTGGTTCCAACCCCTACCCACCTCCCAGTACTGCTCCTTTTGGAGAATACAGAGCCAAGTATAATTTTGTATTGAATTTGTTAATGATAACATGAAAAGCAGTAAGATAGATCCCCTGCAGTCAGCAACAATAGCCACCCCCCCAGCAACGAGAGATTCCCCTAGCAACAATAGACCCCCACAGCAAAATACCACCCCAACAACAACAGACCCTAAGCAGCAACAACAGTCCCCCCCATCAGCAAGCAACAATAAAAACCCATCCCTCAAAATTAGATCTCTCCCAGCAACAATTGACCTCTCAGCAACAATAGATCCATCTCCAACAACAATAGACCTCCCCAGCAACAAATAGACCACCATGCAAAAATAAATTCCCTCCAGAGACAATAGATACCCCAGCAGTCAGCATCAATAGACCCTGCAGAACACCTCAGCACTCCTTGCCATTACATACATTCAGTGGTGGAGGTGCCGGAACTGCGTTCCCACGCATTCCTGCTGAAAAAAAACCCTGTTATTACTTCTGATAAGGCTGCTTTGTCATTCGGTTATAATTTGCCCCCCAAAGCCCCATTTAAAAAAAAAACAATAAAATCTGAATAGAAAAACAACAATCATCACTTGCAAAGGTAATTTAACCTTCTTGCTCACCGACCCTACGGCACGCATTCATTTTATTAAAGATATAATTATATTTTGGGTTACTCTGAATCAACAGAACATTTAATATTGGGGTTGAGGCAAATACTGCAATTAAATCAATCAAATTCCATGAAAAGTATCTTAACATGTCCGAAAAACATTCTATACACATCAATGAAAAATAAAAAAGATCAAAAATCAGGAGGCACACCAGTGTTTTTAGAACTCCTTGAACCCCTTTAGTCTTAGTAGTTCGAGAGGAGCCAACGGTTCTGCTCATTTTACGAACATGTAACAGAAGGGATAGTGCAGTGAATGCGGTGATCAGTGTTCCAACCCCTAAAGACACAAACTTATTATAATTAAAAATATCTGTAAAACTAGGTGGCTCCAGGTTTTCCGTCATGTTGAGAAAATCAAAATCTGAGCTATTTGAGCTGTCATAGATATTATCCATGGATACACAAATAAAGCTTCCACAGATGGAGAATGCATGAATTATCAGTATCATCCTTGGGATGATGACATCAATCTTCCTCTTCAGCAAGGAGAAGATACGGGATTGGAACTGTATAATTTTAATGAAATAGAAGAAGCACAGGCAAGACAACATCCATGAACAAGAGGTTATTCCATACAAGTCCAAGGAGAATATAATAATTCTTGCATAGATATCCGGAACACAATAAAAAAGTATAGAGAAAAAATAATAAGGGGACACAGTTGATACGCATATATTAGAAAAGCTCAGAACACACAATATTTTGTCCAATGTTTTTGGAGTTTCTCCTTTAAAAATGTCTCCTAAAGTGGTAATCATGATGAACAAACTGGAGCCCATCCCAAATAAAGTTTCAAGGACAAATATGAAAAGACAAATGGCTGATCCTACATCCAGATCCATGGCCAGTACAAGAGTTGGTCTTTATTTAGGAGATCCTTGTGAGAGTCCAAGACAGCGATCCGCACCTAGTCCACCTTCTGTGGTGTAGACCAGAACAGATAATGTTCGTCAGCCTTTCTCAGTGTATATGAAAGGACAGAGAAATGATCCGCCAGTATGAACGGATATATAGGAAGACTTCTAGTGTATAGAGCTATTAGAAGAGATACAATTTTGCATACATTCAAAGTACAATGACACAGATTTGCTTTGTGATGTTGAAACAAATTCTGTGACAAATATTCTTGGAGCTGAACCAACAAACTCTTCTATATACTTAACCGGTTTTGTAAATGTATTATACATTGTTTAAACTCTTATCATTTATATCTTTAATGACACCAAAGCTGTATTAGTGGGTTTACATGGATTAATATTTCTTTATACACTATTAAAGGTCCATTTATATAACTGCTGTGTTACCTTAGTGCAGCAAAATTTCTGCCAGCACATGGATAACAAATAGGCAATCGCTACAATATATAGGCAGCAGATGGTCTGTTGTGACAATACACAGACAAAAAATGGACCATTGGGACAATACACAGGTAGTGACGGAACCAATGTGAAAAAATACAGGTAACAAATGGGCAATTGTGATAATACACAGACAACAAAAGGACAATTGTGATAATTCACAAGCATAAATGGGCAATTGTGACATTACACAGCCAATAAATGGGCAATTGTGATAATACACAGGCATAAATGGGCAATTGTGACATTACACAGCCAATAAATGGGCAATTGTGACAATACACAGGCAACAAAAGGACAATTGTGATAATACACAGGCATAAATGGGCAATTGAGACATTACACAGGCAATTAAGGGTCCATTGTGAAAATATACAGGCAACAAAGGGGTAATTGTGATAATGCACAGGCATACATGGATAATTGCGACATTACAAAGTCAATAAATAGGGAAATTGTAGCAATACACAGGCAATAAATGGGCAATTGTGACATCACACAGGCATACATGGCAAATGTGACAATACCCAGGCATACGTGGGCAATTGTGACATCACACAGGCAATAAATGGGCAATTGTGACAATACACGGGCATACATGGGCAACTGTGACATCACACAGGCAATAAATGAGCAATTGTGACAATACACGGCAAGAAAGGGACCAATTTGACAATACACATGGAAAAAATGCTCAATTGTGACAATAAACGAGAAATAAATGGGCAATTTTAACATTACATGGGCAAGAAATTGTCAATTGTAACAATAGGAGGGCAACAAATGGGCAATTATGTCAATATGTGGACACGAAATGGGCAACCATAGCAAGAATTAAACCATGAATGAGCAATTGTCATATGCAAAACTAAAATGATCTTTTAAAGATATTTTTGATTATAACAATAGGTGCAAATATTGTACATATGTCATACGTGTGTGTTCTAGTACAGTGGGTGGCCAGTGGAGAACTATAGTAGTGATACCAGGGGCGGACTGACCATTTGGAAACTCGGGCACTGTCCGAGGGCCCGGGGTCAGTAGGGGGCCCCATGTGATGCCCCTGGTACCTTTTTCATAGGCTTTTTTGAGTTTGGGCAAGGACCCCATGATCCCCTATTGCCCGGGGGCCCCATGAGTTGTCAGTCCACCCCTGACTGATACACAGCAGTGGGGTAGGTACTGTGGTGGCCAGTGGAGAACTATAGAAGTGTACTGATACACAGCAGTGGGGTAGGTACTGTGGTGGCCAATGGAGAACTATAGTAATGTACTGATACACAGCAGTGGGGTAGGTACTGTGGTGGCCAATGGAGAACTATAGAAGTGTACTGATACACAGCAGTGGGGTAGGTACTGTGGTGGTCAGTGGAGAAGTATTCTGTGTGTCACTTTAAATGGGTGACCAAACTTGGAGCTCCAATAGTCGAGGGGCTTTCCTTAGCATCACCTGAGTCCATGTAGATACCATCCTGACATCAGACACGCCTCTTGGAATGCCTCAGGGACGTCCCCTCTCTGACATCACTATCCTAGTAAGGAATTACTGGAAGATCTTATTAGGAAATTCATTCATTATATGGCCTGTGCGTTTTGGACCAATCATCCTGCATACATTCAGTCAAATCCATACTCATTGCTATGTTTAACCAGGAAAATTATAAATTGATCACTAAAAATGTACTACTCGTGCAGATTTGTGAAAAAAAAAACACTTTTTCTCCTATTATGTAAAGATAAAAGTATTCCATCTTTCGAGATGTAGGATTTCATACATTTACCCACTGTAACTAAAGCTGGGTACACACTGGGGGGGGGTTACTAAAACTGGAGCGCTCAGAATCTGGTAGCCAATCAGCTTCTAACTTCAGCTTGTTCAATGAAGCTTTGACAATAAAACCTGGAAGCTGATTGGTTTCCATGCAGAGCTGCAGCAGATTTTGCTCTCTCAAACTTTAATAAATAGCCTCCATTGTGAGTGTTTTCAGTCAACCAGAGGTCTGAACGAAGAAAAAAAAAAGAAATCACAGATAGCTGCATCCAGGCCAGTGATGTGAATACAGTAGTCTCCAGCACTGTCCTGTTGTACTTTGACATTAGGGATGCCCCCCTGGTCAGAATACACCAATCAGCGCTGCAGCCATTGGTTGCAGTGGCTGATCGAATGCTAGTTTTCATGCAGGGCCATTCAGCAGAAATCGGTCTAATGATCGGCTTGGGTTGATCAGCAGATGGACCGGACATATTTTGATACATGTGTACCCAGCCTCTGTGTGATGAAGCCCCCATGGGTGGGTCAAAATGTATCAGCGGGAGTGGCCGGAGTGGTGGCTGAGGCCAGCCTACAAACACCGGACTCCAGGGACTGGTCAGAGTGGTGTCCGCTTCTCTACAGTATTTACAGTATATAGTGTCCTGATATAAAAAATAAACATAAATATTTCTGAGTTGTCCCATATATATATATTTATACAGCGCTTTTTGAGAATGGGTGTAGGAACCCTGTACTCCTGAGTCACCCATGTCTCCGCCCCCCTAACCACCTTCAAGTACTGTTCCTTGGCTTCACCCCTATTCACCTCCCAGTACTGTCCCTCTTAGAGAACACAGAACCAAGTATAATGTTATAGAGCTAAGTAATCAGTATGGAATTTGTTAATCCCCTGCAGCCAACAACAATAGACCCCCCCACCCAGCCACAAAAGACCTTTTCCAGCCACAATAGATCCACACCCAACAACAATAACCCCAGAAAGCAACAACAGATCTCCCAGCACCAAGCATCAATAAACCCCTCTCTTAATAGTAGATCTCTCCCCAAACAATACCCCCCCCAGAAATATAAGACCCCTTAGCAACAATAGATCCCCAACTAGCAGCAACATAACTCCCCCAGCAACAATAGATCCCCGTGCAAATACAGATCCCCCAGCAACAACCACCAGCATTAATAGACTCTCAAGCACACCTCAGCACCCCTTACCATTACATAGCTTCAGTGGCGGAGGTGCCAGAACTGGGTTCCCCCGCATTCCCTCTGAAAAAAATCCCTGTTATTACTTCTGATAAGGCTGCTTTGTCATTCGGTTCCCACTGGAAAAAAAACATATATATATGTAGTGACAGCAAGCCAGGATAAGCTACTTCTTGTGTCCAGAATGGGAGATATATTTGTCCCAGATTCAAGAAATTTGCATATATTGGTCCACAGATTGTTTTTCCTCTTGAGCTGTGTGATGGCAACACATGTTATTGGTTTGAACTGGTTTATGTAGAGAAAAAAAAGGACCTTCAAGGATCCAGGATACATTACAAACCTCTCCCTGTTGTAAGCAAATTACCAGGAGCAAGTGGTGGTGACACACATTTGATTATCATTTTGACCTTTTCTTTAATTAATATGCAAAATCCTTAATTGCTTCCATTACAAGGTGTCTTGTAGTGATGGGCTGAATGTTCGAGTCGAACACCAGCCGTTCCTGTGTCCAGCAAATACACGACAGGCAAGGGCGTCCCCCAATGCACTGCGTCCTGACAGTGCATTGTGATTGGCCAAAGCAATACACCTGACCACAGGTCAGATGCAATGCTTTGGCCAATCACAGTGCATGATGATGTTACCAGGGGGCGGGGGTGATCATGCCCCCTTGTGACGCCATGACACTGTTTAAGGACTGTTATCCCGGCGCTCTCATCTATTCGCTCTCATCTCTCTCCTGTCATCCCGGCGCAGCTGTCAGACTGTGGGAGCCAACATGGGTAAATGTACCATGTACCCCGCACTCATTCACATGGGGGGGGGTTGGGATCTAGGGGGCCCCTTGTTACTTGGGGCTTCCAAATTCAAATAAGCCCCCAGCCCGCAGACCCCCACAACCACCAGCCACGGTTGTGTGGAAGAGGCCCTTGTCCCCATCAACATGGGGACAAAGTGCTTTGGGGGGCACCCTGTCCCAAAACACCCAACCATGCTGAGGGCATGTGGCCTGGTATGGTTCAGAAAGGGGGGCACTTGCTCTCCCCCCTTCCTGAATTGCCGGGCTGCATTCTTGGATAAGGATCCAGCATGGGTTTTGGGGGGACCCCCAAGCCATTTTGTTTTTTACATTTTGGCATGGGGGTTCTCCTCAAATGCCATACCAGACCCGAAGGGCTTGGTATGGGTGGGGGGGGGGGGGTTTCCCACGTGTTTCTTTTTTACATTTTTTAATTGCTGGTCAATGTTGACCAAATCTATGGAATATGAAATATAATATTTCTCTGATATGATTTGATTAACCTTAATGAGAGTTCTTTGACCAAGAGTGAAAGGTTTAACACAACAACCAAAATTTATTGGTGAACAGTAGGGAGGTCTAAACTAACATACCACAATCTATCTAACAATAAGAAAAAGAGAAACAAAATGTATATGATTCACCCAATGAATTAAAGCATATACTATTCATACCCTAAACCCACAAACAGCAAGACAGACAACACATACAACAATCATGTATACATATAAGTGCCAGAGAAATGTCCTGATATTTACCAATGGTGTAGCATGGGGGCCCCCAGGATCGGTGTATCTTCTCTACTGTCTTCCTCCAAAACCTACCCTGATATACACTTATCTCCCATAGACTTGCATGGGGCCATCCTGATTGGTAGAACTATCCAATCCATCTTCCATATCTGACACATCTCATCCAGGATTGGACAGTTTCCCCATCCCATATCGCTTACATAACTCAGCCCCATTCCAGAGCCTCCCCTTTTAGTGATAAAATTACATATGCCAGGTCATGGCACCGAGGCGTCTGGATCCAGGCTTTCTCATCAAAATTCCCTCCATTATTGAGAGTTTGGAGGGAACCTTAGGTCATAGCCTGGTTAAACTACATTCCCCAGATAGCCATCACCATTGCATATCTAAAGAGAGGGTACTTTGAAGTGGCCCTCATACCAACAAAGATATTTAAATGGCCTGGTCTAGATCGTTATGTGGGCTCCATAAAGTCTGAGATAAGGTAGTTAATTTAGTGGTTGCCCCCCTCTCACATAATAGAACATTCCTTGTGGCATGCACCTGTTTACACATCAAACATTCCTCCAATACAATACAAAGCTATCTCTACAACTTGATCACTTGTTTCAATGTCTATGTACAACACACCGCTATGAAACCAAGCTCTGATATTTCCAGCTTTGTAACTTGGTTAACATATAGTTAGAAAAATATCTATTTACAGTTGCTGATGAAGATTATACATAAACCCCTCATAAGTCAACAGTCAATACCGGCAATTCTTTTTACATTCAGCTGTCGGAAGGGAACCCCACTGACAGCTGAAACATCAAAGAAGGCTTTTAGTAGCTGTGCGGTATCTTATCACATACTCAGATGCGGTAAGATACTGCTTAGTAAATTGTCCCCTCTGTTCAAAGTTCACATCAAACTTTTGTTATGTTTGAATGTTCGATGGCAAACTGAACGGGCGGGGGGGGGGGGGGGGGTGTTCAGCCCACCACTAGTGTCTTGCACACAATGTTCGTTGTCCTTGTTAGGGATAGGTTGGTATCACTTTTACCCCCGATAAGGCTGCTTTGATGTCATTAGCTCATCATTTCCTATAATCACAAAATAGACCAATAGAATAAGGATAGAAAAACAGTAAATCATCACTTCTGAAGGTAATTTAACCTTCTTGCTCACCGACCCTACGGCACGCATTCATTTTATTAAAGATGTAATTATATTTTGGGTTACTCTGAATCAACAGAACATTTAATATTGGGGTTGAGGCAAATACTGCAATTAAATCAATCAAATTCCATGAATAGTATGTTAACATGTCTGAAAAACATTCTATACAAATCAATGAAAAATAAAAGAGATCAAAAATCAGGAGGCACACCAGTGTTTTTAGAACTCCTTGAACCCCTTTAGTCTTAGTAGTACTAGAGGAGCCAACGGTTCTGCTCATTTTACGAACATGTAACAGAAGGGATAGTGCAGTGAATGCGGTGATCAGTGTCCTGACCGCTAAAGACACAAACTTATTATAATAAAAAATATCTGTAAAACTAGGTGGGTCCAGGTTTTCCGTCACATTGAGTAAATCAAAATCTGAGCTATTTGAGCTGTCATAGATATTATCCATTGATACACAAATAGAGCTTCCACATATGGAGGCTGCATGAATTATCAGTATCATCCTTGGGGTGATGACATCAATCTTCCTCTTCAACAAGGAGAAGATACGGGATTGGAACTGTATTATTTTAATGAAATAGAAGAAGCACAGGCAAGACAACATCCATGAACAGGAGATTGTTCCATACAAGCCCAAGGAGTCTATAATAATTGTTGTATAGATATCTGGAATAAAATAGAACATTTCTATGAAAATAAATCGAGTCGACAAACATGATACGCATATAGTGGGAAAGCTCAGAGCACACAATATTTTGTCCAATGTTTTTGCAGTTTTTCCTTTTAAAATGTCTCCTAAAGTGGTGATCATGATGAACAAACTGGAGCCCATCCCAAATAAAGTTTCAAGGACAAGGATAAAAAGACAAATGGCTGATCCTACATCCAGATCCATGGCCAGTAGAAGAGCTGGACTTTAGAAAATCCTCGTGAGAGTCCTAGACAGCGATCAGTTCCTAGTCCACCTCCTGTGGTGTATTCCTGAACGGATAATGTCTGTCAGCCTTTCTCGGGGTATATAATAAGGACAGTGATTCCTCAGTATGAATGGATATATAGGAAGCCCTCTAATATATGGAGCCATTGGCAGAGATACAATTTTGCATACATTCAAAGTACAATGACACAGATTTGCTTTGTGATGTTGAAACAAATTCTGTGACAAATATTCTTGGAGCTGAACCAACAAACTCTTATATATACTTAACCAGTTTTGCATGTTTTATACATTGTTTAAACTCTTCTCATGTGTATCTTTATCGACATTGGTGCTGTATTAGTGGGTTTACATGTATTAATATTTCTTTACACACAATTAAATGTCCATTTATATAACTGCTGTGTAACCTTAGTGCAGCAAAGTTTCTCACATCACATGGGCAACAAATAGGCAATCGCTACAATATATAGGCAGCAGAAGGTCTATTGTGATAATACACATGTAACCAATACACCAATGTTTCTCAACTTTTATCAGTCAAGGCACCCTTTAAAATTATGGAAAGTCCAGAGGAACCCTTTAAAATTATGGAAAGTCCCGAGGAACCCTTTAAAATTATGGACAGTCTTGAGGCACACCTTTCTAAAATGGGGCGCCTCTAGACTGTCCATAATTTTAAAAGGGCACCCCATTCTATAATGTGAAAAACGATTCTAAAAGATTTATATATAACGCAGCAAGATCCATGCATGTAGGATGTAGGACATTAGAGGTGATTTATTCTTCCAAAGCAAATACACTTTCGCACATCGGTTCTAACCAGTAATCCAGTGTTTCTCTTCTCCCTCAATTCTTTCTCCATCACTGAGCTAATGTGACCCCAGCACTGATGAAGAGGGGCAGGGAAGGTCAAACTAGGATGTTGTGCAGGCAGTTGACATCCTCCTTACCAACTGATGATGTCATTGGTTGTAAGGATGCCAGTGGCTAAAGTAGTAATGATGCACAATGAAAACCTCTGACATTATGTAACTAAAAGGTAGGCTTGTTCCATCTGCTGGCTTGTATACATGTTTTGGGCAATTTTTAGACATTTTGCCAAGGCACCCCTGAAGAAACCTCAAGGCACCCCAGGGTGCCTGGGTACCCTGATTGACAAAGGCTGAAATAGACGATGGCGGTGATACCCAGACAAAAAATGGACCACTGTGAGGATATACAGGCTACAAATGGACCATTGTGACAATACACAGGCAACAAATGGGCCATTGTGACAATACACAGACAGTGAAGGGACCAATGTGAAAAAATACAGGCAACAAATGGGCAATTGTGAAAATACACAGGTATAAATGGCAGTTATGACAATACACAGGCAAATGGACTATTTTCTGGGCCTTTTCTTATACTATACCTTATGCATCCTCTGTCCCACAGTATCAGACACAAAGCTTCGGGAATGATGCACTCAAACACACAAGGTATCATGAAGCAGTATTCAACGTTATTGGTTCCTGTTTTCATCTTAAATACACATACACAATAGGAAGGTAACCGGACGGTGTTTTTTCTTTACACCAATAAAGGGGACTTCCCCTTTATATATAACCAATAAGGGAGGTACACATATTTTCTTTAAATTCTTTAAAATAACACATAGGGCGTGATCATAGCATAAGAATAAACAAGTTCAGGGTGTTGTCCCTAACAAGAAAACAGGATCTTATACCGTTATCTACATTTTAACCCTCACAGTGATAAATACACAAGCATAAATGGGCAATTGTGCCATTACATGGGCAATAAATGGGCAATTGTGCCATTACATGGGCAATAAATGGGCAATTGTGATAATACACAGGCAATGAAGGGACTATTGTGAAAATATAAAAGCAACAAATGGGCAATTGTGATAATGCACAGGCATAAATGGGAAATCCTGACATTACTCAGGAAATAAATGGGCAATTGTGACAATACACAGGCAACAAAGGGACCATAGTGAAATTATTGAGGCAACAAATGGACAATTGTGACAATATAGGTGAAAAAAAATGGGCAAATATGACAGTAACCAAGCAATGTATGTATTCATCTTTGTTTATATGCTATCAAAGGTCCATTTATAAAACAGTGGTATGACCTTACTGCAGCAGAAAAACAAATCTGACATTACATGGGCAACAAATAGGCAATCTCTACAATATATAGGCAGCAGATGGGCTGTTGTGACAACACACAGGTAATGAATGGACCATGGACATGATACACAGAAGAAAAAAGCTCCATTGTGAGAATATACAGGGAACAAATGGGCAATTGTGATAATACACAGGTATAAATGGGCAGTTGTGACAATACACAGGCATAAATTGGCAGTTGTGACAAAGCACAGGCCCAAATGGGCAATTGTGACAATACACAGGCATACATGGGCAATTGTGACAATACACAGGCAAAAACTGGCAGTTGTGACAATACACAGGCAAAAATTGACAGTTGTGACAAAGCACAGGCCCAAATGAGCATTTGTGACAATACAGGAGCATAAATGACAATTAAGCATATATACAGGCAATAAGGGGACAATTGTGACAATGCACAGGCATAAATGGCCAATTGTGACATCACACAGGCAATAAATGGGCAATTATGGCAGTACACAGGCAACAAAAGGATCAGTTTGACAATACTCACAGAAAAAACAGGCAATTGTGACAATACCCAAGCAATCGGTGGGCAATACTGAAACTGCACAGACAAGAAATTGTCAATTGTGACAATATGAGGGCAACAAATGGGCAATCAAAGCAATATGTGGACAGGAAATGAGCAACCATAGTAATAACTGATCAATGAATGAGCAATTGTCATAATATGCAAAAGCAGAATTATCCTTTAAAGTTGTTTTTTGGTTATAGCAATAATAACTGCAAATACTGTACATATGTCATATGTGTGTGTTCTAGTACAGTGGGTGGCCGGTGGAGAACTATAGTAGTGTACTGATACACAGCAGTGGGGTAGGTACTGTGGTGGCCAGTGGAGAACTATAGTAGTGTACTGATACACAGCAGTGGGGTAGGTACTGTGGTGGTCAGTGGAGAACTATAGTAGTGTACTGATACACAGCAGTGGGGTAGGTACTGTGGTGGTCAGTGGAGAACTATAGTAGTGTACTGATACACAGCAGTGGGGTAGGTACTGTGGTGGCCAGTGGAGAACTATAGTAGTGTACTGATACACAGCAGTGGGGTAGGTACTGTGGTGGCCAGTGGAGAACTATAGTAATGTACTGATACACAGCAGTGGGGTAGGTACTGTGGTGGCCAGTGGAGAACTATAGAAGTGTACTGATACACAGCAGTGGGGTAGGTACTGTGGTGGTCAGTGGAGAACTATAGAAGTGTACTGATACACAGCAGTGGGGTAGGTACTGTGGTGGCCAGTGGAGAACTATAGAAGTGTACTAATACACAGCAGTGGGGTAGGTACTGTGGTGGCCAGTGGAGAACTATAGAAGTGTACTAATACACAGCAGTGGGGTAGGTACTGTGGTGGTCAGTGGAGAACTATAGAAGTGTACTAATACACAGCAGTGGGGTAGGTACTGTGGTGGCCAGTGGAGAACTATAGTAGTGTAGTGATACACAGCAGTGGGGTAGGTACTGTGGGGGTCAGTGGAGAACTATAGTAGTGTAGTGATACACAGCAGTGGGGTAGGTACTGTGGTGGCCAGTGGAGAACTATAGTAATGTACTGATACACAGCAGTGGGGTAGGTACTGTGGTGGCCAGTGGAGAACTATAGTAATGTACTGATACACAGCAGTGGGGTAGGTACTGTGGTGGTCAGTGGAGAAGTATTCTGTGTGCCACTTTAAATGGGTGACCAAACTTGGAGCTCCAATAGTCGAGGGGCTTTCCTTAGCATCACCTGAGTCCATGTAGATACCATCCTGACATCAGACACGCCTCTTGGAATGCCTCAGGGACGTCCCCTCTCTGACATCACTATCCTAGTAAGGAATGGCCGGAAGGTCTTATTAGCAATTCCCTTGTTTGAATTTTGGACCAATCATCCTGCATACATTCAGTCTTATCCATACTCATCGGTATGTTTAACCAGGAAAATTATAAATTGATCACTAAAAATATACTAATCATGCAGATTTATGAAAAAAAAACACTTTTTCTCCTATTATGTAAAGATAAAAGCATTCCATCTTTCTAGATGTAGGATTTCCTTCTTTTACTCATCGTGACTAAAGCTGGGTACACACTGGGGGGGATTTACTAAAACTGGAGAGTGCAGAATCTGGTGCAGCTGTGCATGGCAGCCAATCAGCTTCTAACTTCAGATTTTTTCAATGAAGCTTTGACAATAAAACCTGGAAGCTGATTGGTTTCTATGCAGAGCTGCACCAGATTTTGCACTCACAAGTTTTAATAAATAGCCTCTAATGGGAGTTTTTATCAGCCAACCAGAGGGTTGAATGGAAAAAAAATTCACAGATCCTGCATCCACACCAAAGGTGTGAATCAGTGCTGGGACAAGGTCATCTAGAGCCCAGGAAAAAAGATGCTAAATAGCACCCCCCCCCCCCAAAATGTATGAGCATTATATGTAGAGATGAGCGAATCGAACCTGGCGAAGTGGAATTCGTTTTGAATATCAGGAAAAATTCGATTCGCATCGAATCCGAATTTTAGCAAACTTCGGATGCACGAATCGAATTTTTCCCGATCAGCCGGCAAAAGTGTCACTGCAGAGAGCTCCGCTATTTCTGACAGTTCTGACAGTTCATTTACAGCGGTTGAAACATTGTATCTATTTGTTTCCATTTAGGATACAGATGTTTTTATTCGGAAATAAATAGATACAATGTTTCAACTGCTGTAAATGTGAAGGAACTGTCAGAGAACTGTCAGAAATAGCGGAGCTCTCTGCAGATACACTTTTTGCTGTACTTTAATTCTTCTTCTTTTCATGCTTCTTCTTCTTTTCATTCTTCGTCTTCTTCTTCTTCTTTTCATTCTTCTTTTCATTCTTCTTCTTCTTTTCATTCTTCTTCTTCTTCTTTTCATTCTTCTTTTCATTCTTCTTCTTCTTCTTTTCATTCTTCTTCTTCTTTTCATTCTTCTTCTTCTTTTCATTCTTCTTCTTCTTCTTTTCATTCTTCTTCTTTTCATTCTTCTTCTTTTCATTCTTCTTTTCATTCTTCTTCTTCTTCTTTTCCTTCTTCTTCTTCTTCTTTTCATTCTTCTTTTCATTCTTCTTCTTCTTTTCATTCTTCTTCTTCTTCTTTTCATTCTTCTTTTCAATCAGCCGAATCAAATTTTTGAATAATTCGCTCATCTCTAAAGACCATGTTGCAGATTCGCATGACTGACCTCATTAGTCACCTTTAAAATGAGGTCAGAACCCCTCCCACAGAGCCAGTGTGTTCTCCTGGTTAGGAGGGGGGAGCTGTCCTTCTTCTTCTTTTCATTCTTCTTCTTCTTCTTTTCATTCTTCTTCTTCTTCTTCTTCGTCGTGCCCCGTGACTGCCCAAATGAGTGAAGTGTGCGGTGATTCTAAGATGGACGGCACTCATCTGCATGTCATACTGACTGAGAGTATTATTTCTCTTCCCCAGCAGACTCCAAGGGCATTTAAATTAAAGGTACAGTGTTCTGCACTAATATAAAGGCTCTCTGAAGCCTAGAAACACCCTTTTAATAAGTTAAATTTGCGGCGAATAAATTCGCATCGAATCGAATTTCTCCCGCAAATTCGGCGAATCAGCCGAATCGAATTTTTGAATAATTCGCTCATCTCTAATTATATGTCAGCAAAAATCCCCCCCCCCAAAAAAAAATTAAAAAATTATGAGCTATAGGGGGCTATAGAGGGCTATAGTATTGCAGTGATGAGCCCTGCACTAGAGATGCCTCTGTCTGTCAGATTGCCACTGGGTGGTGTTTGCCCACCTGCTCCCTACCCATGTTCTTTGCTGGAAGAAGATGGGGAAGATAAACAAATACTTCACAGTGGCAATCTGGCAGTCCTGATGCAGGAGAGCTGCAGTGGCAGAAGGAGGAGCTGGAGGGGAGAGAGAGCACAACCCATCCCTCTTCCCAGCTCTCTCCTCCTCTCCAGATCTGGCTTGTCTCCACCACTAAGCTGACAGGAGTAGTGAAGCTTCCTTCACTACTCCTGTCAGCTTGCAGATAGAAACTCTCCATGCGGTAACCCCCCCCCACCTCATATGATACCACCATACCCAGTGCAGCCGCCCCTCCCGCCCACCCCTTGTCTCGGCCCTGATGTGAATGCAGAAGTCTCCCATGCTGTACTGTTGTATTTTGACAGTGGGGATGCCCCCCCCCCCAGTCAGAATACACTGATCAGTGTTGCAGCCATTGGCTGCAGAGGCTGATTGAATGCTGGTTTTCCAGCAGGACCCTTTGACAGAAAGCAGTCTAATGATCAGCTTCTATTGATCAGCAGATGGTTCCTGCTGGACGGGACACATTTTGACACCTGTGTGCTCAACTTGAGGTGTACGTTTATTAAATATCGATGTGGCATTCCTTTACACATGGTGGCCCTTCACTTAGTAAAAAGCCCCCAGAGGTGAGCTGGTGTACTTTGTTTTTTTCTTCAATTCCCTGACTGAGAAGAGAAGTGAATGAAATACACAGCGAATGGCCAAGATGTGTAGTAGAAGTTTGATTTGAGCCTATAATTGGAGTAGGTCAGGGGCTCAAATATCCATGAATGAAAAATAAAATGTAAAAGAAACAAGAAAGTATAAAAGAAGAGAAAATAAAATGAATAAAAGACCTATGGGAGGGGCCATTCGTAAATATTGGTGTTTTTATTTGTATTAAGTCATTCCTTTCACACTTGTAACCACGTGTATTTACAGTATATAGGCAGACTGTGTGAAAAAGCTTGTGGTGCCGCTCCGAGCCAGCAAGCAGGAGGAAATCACCCCGCTGCTATTGGATGATGAACCAGCATCAGGGGCGGACTGACCATTTGGAAACTCGGGCACTGCCCGAGGGCCGGGGTCAGTAGGGGGCCCCATGAGATGCCCCTGGTACCTTTTTCATAGGCTTTTTTTTGTTTGGGCAAAGACACAAGGGCCCCATGATCCCCTATTGCCCGGGGGCCCCATGAGTTGTCAGTCCATCCCTGACCAGCATCCATGAGTCGTTCTAGTAACTAAGTGCGTGGATGCGCTCTGACCAGTCCCTGGAGTCTGGTGTGTGTAGGATGGCCTCAGCTGCCGCTCTGACCACGCTCTATGATGCATTCTTCCCCGCCCACCGGAGGTTTGATCACAGAGGCATATCTGTGATCAAGCCCCAGTGGGTGGGGCAAAATCCATCAGAAGGAATGGCTGGAGAGGCGGTTGAGGCCATCCTACACACACCAGACTCTAGGGGCTGGTCAGAGCGTGTCCACTTCTCTACCGTATTTACAGTGCATAGTTATATATATGTCCTGTTTTAAAAAACAAACATAAATATTTAGGAATGGTCCCATATATACAGAATATATATATATATATATATATATATATATATACTGTATATATATATATATTATTTATATATACAATATAGACAGGAAGCCAGGAAAAACTACTGGTTGTGTCCAGGTTGGGAGATATATTTGTCCTAGATTGAAGCAATATATGTATATTGGTATACAGATTGTTTTCTTTTTTAGCTGTGTGGTGGCAGCAAATTTTATTGCAATAGATTGGTTTATGTAGAGAAAAAAGAGATAGGAAAGACCAGGGGCGGACTAACCATTTGAGCACTTGGGCACTGCCCGAGGGCCCGGGATCAGTAGGGGGCCACATGAAATGCCCCTGGTACATTTTTATAGACTTTTTTGGGTGTGCTTTGAGTGTGGGCAAGGACACAGGGGCCCCATGATCCCCTATTGTCCGGGGGCCCCATGAGTTGTCACTCCACCCTGGGAAAGACCTTCAGGCTCGGTTCACACTGCCGTGACTTGGGATCCGACTTGTGAGCATGACATGTGAGATCCCATGTTAGTCAATGAGAGCCATCTTAATTAGCACCACTGAAGTCTCTCCGACTTTAGAAAAGGTTCCTGTACTACTTCAAGGCGACTTCTATCCGACTTGTGCCCATAGACTGTAATGGCAGTCGCCTCCAAGTCAGATCCTCATCTATGCTGATGGGATCTGGATGCAACACAGGAAGATTACCCAGCATTCCCTGAAAGTTGCTTCAAAGTAGTAATCAAGTCGCCTGGCAAAGTCACACTGTAAGTTGCACGACTTATAGGTCGCAGTATGTGGACCTCGACTCAAGGATCTAGGATACATTACAAATCTCTCCCTGTTGTAAGCAAAGTTGTGAGCAAGTGGTGGTGCCGGAAATTGGACTATCATTGTGAACTTTTTGTTTAAATGAATATATTAAATCTTTAATTGCTTCCACTACAAGGCGTCTTGCACATAATGTTCGGTGTCCTTTGTTAGGGATAGGTTGGTATCACTTTTTTTTTCTTACAAAGATATTTATTTGAAGCAAAAAGGAAAGGATCAATACATTACAAACATTGTAAACATTAGTGGAAGGTCCATGGTAAGCGGAAGCAATTCTGCTGGTAGATCTCATCACAGCCATGGATTGGGAGAATGAACAAAGTACAGTAATTCAGATCCTATTATCAGATGACTTATTGGTATCACTTCTACCCCCGATAAGGCTGCTTTGATGTCATTAGCTCATCATTTCCTATTATTATAAAATAGACCAATAGAATAAGGATAGAAAAACAGTAAACCATCACCTCTGAAGGTAATTTACCTTTGCTGCTCACCGACCCTACGGCACGCATTCATTTTATTAAAGATGTAATTATATTTTGGGTTACTCTGAATCAACAGAATATTTAGCACGGGGATAAAGGCAAATATTGCAACTAGGTCCAGAAAATACCAAAAATAGTCGTATAACATGTTTGAAAAATGTTCTATAAGCAACAGTGAAAAATACAAGAGATACAAAATCAGGAGACACACCAGTGTTTTTATAACCCTTTGAACCCCTTTGGTCTTATCACTGTTAGAGGGGCCCATGGTTCTGCTCATTTTCCGAGAATGAAACAGAAGGGATAGTGCAGTGAATGCGGTGATCAATATCACAAACCCAAAAGACACAAACTCATTATAATAAAAAATCTCACTATATGCAATTTGGTGTGAGTATCCTGTCATGTTGGGTGAACCAAACTCCGAGCTGATATTTAATCTGTCGTAGGAAATATCCATGGATACACAAATAAAGCTTCCACAGATGGAGAATGCATGAATTATCAGTATCATCCTTGGGATGATGACATCAATCTTCCTCTTCAACAAGGAGAAGATACGGGATTGGAACTGTATAATTTTAATGAAATAGAAGAAGCACAGGCAAGACAACATCCATGAACAAGAGGTTATTCCATACAAGTCCAAGGAGAATATAATAATTCTTGCATAGATATCCGGAACACAATAAAAAATTATAGAGTAAGAATAATAAAGGGACACAGTTGATACACATATATTGGAAAAGCTCAGAACACACAATATTTTGCCCAATGTTTTTGGAGTTTCTCCTTTAAAAATGTCTCCTAAAGTGGTGATCATGATGAACAAACTGGAGCCCATCCCAAATAAAGTTTCAAGGACAAATATGAAAAGACAAATGGCTGATCCTACATCCAGATCCATGGCCAGTACAAGAGTTGGTCTTTATTTAGAAGATCCTCGTGAGAGTCCAAGACAGCGATCCGTACCTAGTCCACCTTCTGTGGTGTAGACCAGAACAGATAATGTTCGTCAGCCTTTCTCAGTGTATATGAAAGGACAGAGAAATGAGCCGCCAGTATGAACGGATATATAGGAAGACTTCTAATGTATAGAGCTATTAGAAGAGATACAATTTTGCATACATTCAAAGTACAATGACACAGATTTGCTTTGTGATGTTGAAACAAATTCTGTGACAAATATTCTTGGAGCTGAACCAACAAACTCTTCTATATACTTAACCGGTTTTGTAAATGTATTATACATTGTTTAAACTCTTCTCATTTATATCTTTAATGACACCAAAGCTGTATTAGTGGGTTTACATGGATTAATATTTCTTTATACACTATTAAAGGTCCATTTATATAACTGCTGTGTGACCTTAGTGCAGCAACATTTCTGCCAGCACATGGATAACAAATAGGCAATCGCTACAATATATAGGCAGCAGATGGTCTGTTGTGACAATACACAGACAAAAAATGGACCATTGGGACAATACACAGGTAGTGAAGGAACCAATGTGAAAAAATACAGGTAACAAATGGGCAATTGTGACAATACACAGACAACAAAGGACAATTGTGATAATACACAAGCATAAATGGGCAATTGTGACAATACACAGGCATAAAAGGGGCAAATGTAACATTACACAGGCAATAAATGGGCAATTGTGACAATACACAGGCAACAAAAGGACAATTGTGATAATACACAAGCATAAATGGGCAATTGTGACAATACACTGGCAATAAATGGGCAATTGTGATAATACACAGGCATAAAAGGGGCAAATGTGACATTACACAGCCAATAAATGGGCAATTGTGATAATACACAGGCATAAAAGGGGCAAATGTGACATTACACAGGCAATAAATGGGCAATTGTGATAATACACAAGCATAAATGGGAAACTGAGACATTACACAGGCAATTAAGGGTCCATTGTGCAGGACCAGACAAATTTTGATACATGTGAACCCAATCCCGGGGTGATCAAGCCCCGGTGAGTGGGGCAAAATGCATCAGATTGTGTGGCCGAAGTGGCTGCTGAGGCCAGCATATACACACTGGACTTCATGGACTGGTCAGAGTGGCGTCCACTTCTCTACAGTATTTACAGTATATAGTGTCCTGATATAAAAAATAAACATATATATTTCTGAGTTGTCCCATATATTTATATATATATTTTACAGCGCTTTTTTTTCCCAGAGAATGGGTGTAGGAACCCTGTACTCCTGAGTCACACATGTCTCCGCCCCCCTAACCACCTTCAAGTACTGTTCCTTGGTTTCACCCCTATTCACCTCCCAGTACTGTCCCTCTTAGAGAATACAGAACCAAGTATAATGTTATAGAGCTAAGTAATCAGTATGGAATTTGTTAATCCCCTGCAGCCAACAACAATAGACCCCCCCACCCAGCCACAAAAGACCTTTTCCAGCCACAATAGGTCCACACCCAACAACAATAACCCCAGAAAGCAACAACAGATCTCCCAGCACCAAGCATCAATAAACTCCTCTCTCAATAGTAGATCTCTCCCCAAATAATACCCCCCCAGAAATATAAGACCCCTTAGCAACAATAGATCCCCAACCAGCAACAACATAACTCCCCCAGCAACAATAGATCCCTGTGCAAATACAGATCCCCCAGCAACAACCACCAGCATTATTAGACTCTCAAGCACACCTCAGCACCCCTTACCATTACATAGCTTACGTGGTGGAGGTACCGGAACTGTGTTCCT
The DNA here is from genome assembly GCF_062004578.1 of Staurois parvus. Lineage (NCBI taxonomy): Eukaryota > Metazoa > Chordata > Amphibia > Anura > Ranidae > Staurois > Staurois parvus. The sequence continues at coordinate 3,040,514 of NW_028317830.1, forward strand.
CCTCGTTCCCACTGGAAAAAAGCCATATATATATAGTGACAGGAAGCCAGGATAAGCTACTTCTTGTGTCCAGAATGGGAGATATATTTGTCCCAGATTCAAGAAATTCGCATATATTGGTCCACAGATTGTTTTTCCTCTTGAGCTGTGTGATGGCAACACATGTTATTGGTTTAAACTGGTTTATGTAGAGAAAAAAAAGGACCTTCAAGGATCCAGGATACATTACAAACCTCTCCCTGTTGTAAGCAAATTACCAGGAGCAAGTGGTGGTGACACACATTTGATTATCATTTTGAAATTTTCTTTAATTAATATGCAAAATCCTTAATTGCTTCCATTACAAGGTGTCTTGTAGTGATGGGCTGAATGTTCAAGTCGAACACCAGCCGTTCCTGTGTCCAGCAAATGCACGACAGGCAAGGGCGTCCCCCAATGCACTGTGTCCTGACAGTGCATTGTGATTGGCCAAAGCAATACACCTGACCACAGGTCAGGTGCAATGCTTTGGCCAGTCACAGTGCATGATGATGTTACAAGGGGGCGGGGGTGATCATGCCCCCTTGTGACGCCATGACACTATTTAAGGACTGTCATCCCGGCACTCTCATCTATTCGCTCTCATCTCTCTCCTGTCATCCCGACGCAGCTGTCAGACTGTGGGAGCCAGCATGGGTAAATGTACCATGTACCCCGCACTCATTCACATGGGGGTTGGGATCTAGGGGGCCCCTTGTTACTTGGGGCTTCCAAATTCAAATAAGCCCCCAGCCCGCAGACCCCCACAACCACCAGCCACGGTTGTGTGGAAGAGGCCCTTGTCCCCATCAACATGGGGACAAAGTGCTTTGGGGGGCACCCTGTCCCAAAACACCCAACCATGTTGAGGACATGTGTCCTGGTATGGTTCAGAAAGGGGGGCACTTGCTCTCCCCCCTTCCTGAATTGCCGGGCTGCATGCTTGGATAAGGATCTAGCATGGGTTTTGGGGGGACCCCCAAGCCATTTTGTTTTTTACATTTTGGTGTGGGGGTTCTCCTCAAACGCCATACCAGACCCGAAGGGCTTGGTATGGGTGGGGAGGGGGGTCCCATGTGTTTCTTTTTTACATTTTTTAATTGCTGGTCAATACTGGCAATTCTTTTTACATTCAGCTGTCGGAAGGGAACCCCACTGACAGCTGAAACATCAAAGAAGGTTTTCAGTAGCTGTGTGGTATCTTATCACATACTCAGATGCGGTAAGATACTGCTTAGTGAATTGTCCCCTCTGTTCAAAGTTCACATCAAACTTTTGTTATGTTTGAATGTTCGATGGCAAACCGAATGGGGGGGGGGTTCAGTCCATCACTAGTGTCTTGCACACAATGTCCGTTGTCCTTGTTAGGGATTGGTTGGTATCACTTTTACCCCCGATAAGGCTGCTTTGATGTCATTAGCTCATCATTTCCTATAATCACAAAATAGACCAATAGAATAAGTATAGAAACACAGTAAATCATCACTTCTGAAGGTAATTTACCTTTGCTGCTCACCGACCCTACAGCACGCATTCATTTTATAAATGATATAATTATATTTTGGGTTACTCTGAATCAACAGAATATTTAGCACAGGGGTGAAGGCAAATATTTCAATTAGGTCCAGAAAATTCCAAAAATAGTAGTTTAACATGTCTGAAAAACATTCTATGAAAAAAAAAAAAAAATTGAAGAGATAAAAAATCAGGAGACACACCAGTGTTTTTATAACTCTTTGAATCCCTTTGGTCTTATCATTGTTGGAGGGGCCAACGGTTCTGCTCATTTTACGAATGTGCAACAGAAGGGATAGTACAGTGAATGCGGTGATCAATATCCCAAACCCAAAAGACACAGACTTACTATAAGAAAAAATCTCATTAAATGTAATTTGATGTGAGTATCCTGTCATGTTGGGTGAACCAAACTCCAAGCTGATATTTAATCTGTTGTAGGAAATATCCATGGATGCACAAAAAAAGCTTCCACAGATGGAGAATGCTTGAAATATCAGTATCATCCTTGGGATGATGACATCAATCTTCCTCTTCAACAAGGAGAAGATACGGGATTGGAACTGTATAATTTTAATGAAATAGAAGAAGCACAGGCAAGACAACATCCATGAACAAGAGGTTATTCCATAAAAATAAAAGTATAACATAATAGTAATTCCATAGATATCCAGAGCAAAATACAATTTTGCAAAGAGAGAATAATAAAGGGACATAGCTGATAAGCATGTATTGGAAAAGCTCAGAGCACACAATAATTTGTCCAATGTTTTTGAAGTTTTTTCTTTGAAAATGTCTCCTAAAGTGGTGATCATGATGAACAAACTGGAGCCAATCCCAAATAAAGTTTCAAGGACAAGAATGAAAACATAAATGACTGATTCTGCATCCAGATCCATGGCCAGTAGAAGAGTTGGTCTTTATTTAGAAGAAACTCAGAGAGCGATCCGTACCTAATCCACCTTCTGTTGTATATTCCCGAACAGATAATATCTGTCAGCCTTTCTCAGTGTCTAGGAAAGGACAGTGAAATGATTCCTCAGTATGAGCGGATATATAAAATTCCCTCTGCTGTATCAACCTATTGCAGGGACACAATTTTGCATACATAGTACAGAAATAGAAATTGGCTCCATGAAGCAGAAATGATTTCTGTGACAAATATTTTTAAAGACTCTTCTAGGTTTATCGAATGTAATTTGTACATGCATTATACATTGTTTAAAATCTTATGGCTTGCATCTTTTACCACACGGGTCCTGTATTAGTGTGTTTACACCTATTAATGTTTTTTTGGACACTATTAAACCATTCACTAACAGGTCCCATTAATGGCCGGCCATTTTTGCTATAAAAAGAAGGTGATGCTGATTTTTTAGGCCCCCGTGATAATTACACAAATGTTTAATAAATTGATATTCTTACTAAAAGTACATTAAAGGATAAGTTCACATTTAGGACAAAAATAATAATGCACATTTTGCAGGTAAAAAAATGTGCATGTAATATTTTTGTCCAAAGGAGCCCAGAAAGTATTGCATTAAAGAGTCAGTAGATGGCTGATGCCATTCAGGTCTCCTGCAGACCTGTCAGAATATCTGCTTGCTGTACGGGATATACGGGATGTACGGGGTTTATGGGGTGTACGGGATGTACGGTGTGTACTTGATGTACGGGATGTACAGGGTGTATAGGATGCAGGGATGTATGGGCTGTATGGGATGTACGGGATGTGTGAAATGTTTGGGATGTATGGGGTGTACGGGATGTATGGGATATACGGGGTGTATGGGATGTACAGGGTGTATGGGATGTACGGGGTGTACGGGGTGTATGGGATGTACAGGGTGTATGGGATGTACGGGGTGTACGTGATGTACGGGATATACGTTGTGTATGGGATGTACGGGGTGTACGGGATGTACGGGGTGTACGGGATGTACGGTGTGTACTTGATGTACGGGATGTACAGGGTGTATAGGATGCAGGGATGTATGGGCTGTATGGGATGTACGGTATGTGTGAAATGTTTGGGATGTATGGGGTGTACGGGATGTATGGAATGTAGGGGATGTCTGGGGTGTATGGTATGTATGGGATGTAGGGATGTACGTTGTGTACAGGATGTAGAGATGTAGGGATGTACAGGATGTACGTTGTGTACAGGATGTAGAGATGTAGGGATGTATGGGATGTACATTGTGTACAGGATGTAGAGATGTACGGGATGTACGTTGTGTATGGGATGTAGAGATGTAGGGATGTATGGGATGTACGTTGTGTACAGGATATAGAGATGTACGGGATGTACGTTGTGTACAGGATGTAGAGATGTAGGGATGTACGGGATGTACAAGATGCACTGGATGTAGGGATGTACGGGATGTACGTGGTGTACGAGATGTAGGGATGTACGGAGTGTATGGGGTGTACAGGGTGTACAGGATGCAGGGATGTATGGGCTGTATGGGATGTACGGTGTGTACGTGATGTACGGGATGTACGGGGAGTACACGATGCAGGGATGTATGGGCTGTATGGGCTGTGTGAAATGTATGGGATGTACGGAATGTACGGGACGTCTGGGGTGTATGGTATATATGGGATGGTGGGATGGACAGGATGTACGTTGTGTACAGGATGTAGGGACCTGCAGTCTGGTGTTTTGCAAAGTAGTTTTCTGTGGACTTTCTCTCTGTGCATTAGCTGAAGTGAAATAAAAAAGTGGCCACTTTATTAGAAGAAACTCAGCCTATGCTACTGCAGCATTCCCCCCCCCCCCCTCAACCATGTGCTCCCCATAAAGGCTTTAGATTGTAATAGGTAGGGCTAGTACTTTTCAATGAATCAATTAGGAATTAATAGAAGACGCAGAGCAAACTTTTCACACCAAAAGCAGACTGGAAAGGAGCAAGAGGGCAGGGAAGAGGGCGGGGAAGAGGGCAGGGAAGAGGGCAGTGAAGAGGGCAGGGAAGAGGGCGGGGCTGTGAAGATTAAGATCAGCCCATAATTTAGGTAAGACAATAAGGAACAAAATTAACATCAGAATAATATGGGCGGGGCTACAGATGGTAAAGCAGAAGCTTTAGATGCAAGGATTTCCAATAGACACATTGGAAGCAATCAGTCAGCTTCAGTTTTAGGTAGATGTGAAATGCAACAGCATAGATGCAACGATTACCTGTGAAGGGATGGAGAAGAGATGTTCAGGTGAGGCAAAGAAGAAGTGCCCACTTAATCAAAGAACCCACTTTATTGAAAGAAACCCAGTCTAAGCCACCCCAGCATGTGCCCCCCCCCCCCCCCAGCATGAATATTATGTGTTGTTTAAACTGTTAGGTTGTGTTACTTTATCTGAATGGGTGTTATTTTGATTTATTAACATATAGTAATGTTTCCTTATACACTATTAGAGGTTCATTTATAAAACAGCAGCATGACCTAAGTGCAGCAAACAAAATTCTAACATCCCATGGGCAACGAATAGGCAATCATCACACTACATAGGCAGCAAATGGGCAATTGTGACAATACATGGGCAACAAATGGGCCAATGTGGAAGTACATCGTTGTAGACATCTCAGTTGATTGTAAAAAAAGATGAATATATTATTAATTGCTCAGAATGTAACTGGAAATTAGTACTTATAAATACAAACACCAGAGATTGTTAATCCTAGGAATATCTGATTGCCTTTGTCGTCAAGAAATATTTTTTTTTACCAAGTTGAAGGAATTTGGACCATGCTTTATACATTTTCTCTTCTTCTGGATTAACTGTGGGTGTAGGGTTTGATATATGGCAGGTTTTCAGTTCTATTCTTATTCTTGTTTTTATTGGGTAGCCTCCCTAGCGGTCTGATGATGTCCATATTTCTGTGCTCAAAGCGGTACATTTTTTTGCATGGAAATATGTATTTTTTTTATTGTAGGCTATAATTTTTAGGAATAACTCACTGAAATCTGTCCGAACAAGAGTCTAGTAAACATCCCGGGGATGATAAAATGTGAAACATGAAATAATAAATTATAATTTAATAAATAATCATAAAAAATAATAATATAATAATAATAAATTTAATTCAATAATATAATCAAACCAAAAACACTGAAATGTGAAATAGAGCGCCAAGTTCGCACATCGCTGAGCTCAGTCGCAGAATTGTTTTCAGTGTCTGATGAGGAATTTCCCCCACCAATCATTATCACTCAATTCTGCAAGTGGTTCTGATTTACTATCGCTGTTCTCTAGCCGGTCTAAAACCGCGTCTGACCTAAAGGGACGCTTTTGGACGCCATGGACGTTTCTCAGTTTCCAGGCAGAAAGAACAGTAAAAATGCAGGCAGGGCGCCGGACAAAGCACTCGGGACACAATGTATGTGAAATGGTTTGATACAGGAATGTTATACTATGTGATTTTACTGTATTTAGTGAATGTCACTTTTTCACATTTTTTCATTTCCCGCCGTTCTGCCCCCCGTACGTCCCGATGTCACAGGGAACGGAACCCGGAAGACAGATACCGGCATCAGCTGGAGGACATTGCTGGGGACACTGCAGGAGGGACATCGCGGGAGCGCAGGACAAGGTAAGTACAGAAGGGATCTGGAAGCAAAGCTGCAGTGTATTCCTGAGTGTAGCTCGGGGGGGGGGGGAGGGTTACCGCTTCTGGTGCTGAAACTTTACCCCGAGCTACACTCGGGAATACCACCAGGGGGGTTAAACATCACTATTCACACTGTCTAGCTATGTAACTATAATATATGTTATTACTATAAATAACTATGCAAATTTAGTAGCTCCTCTCTGCGCTCTTTTCTCTTCTTAATTTTTCTGTGAAATCAAAACTGAACATTCTATGCACTTTTTTTTGGAATATCATGTATTTTTCTGTGTAATAATTTATTTACTTTCACCGGCCTCTTTGTTAGGTCCACCTGTTCAATTGCTTGATAACACAAATTGCTAATCAGCCAATCACATGGCAGCAACTCAATGCATTTAGGCATCTAGACGTCATGAAGAAAACTTGATGAAATTCAAACCGAGCATCAGAATGGGGAAGAAAGGGGATTTAAGTGACTTTGAACGTGGAATGGTTTATGGTGCCAGACGGACTGGGCTGAGCAGTTCAAAAACTGCTAATCTACTGGGATTTTCACACACAACCATTTATAGGGTTTACAGAGAATGGTCCGTAGAAAGAGAAAATATCCAGTGAGTGGCAGCTGTGTGGAGGAAAATGCCTTGTTGATGTCAGAGGTCAGAGGAGAATGGGCAGCCTGGTTCAAGCTGATAGAGAGGCAACAGTAACTCATGCCAATATGGACCAAAACCTCTGTTGTTCACCTTGTTGAATCTATGCCATGAAGAATCAAGGCAGTTCTGAAGGCAAAAGTGGGTCCAACCCGGTACTAGCAAGGTGGACCTAATAAGGTGGCCGCTGAGTATATACAACATCCCAAAATACTTCTGTTGTCTGATTAGAATTATTTCTTGATACGGTGAAGGAAGGCATATCTGAGATGAAATGGAGTGGTTCCTGGTGGTACAAATAGTTGATTCCGTTAGGGAGCTGCCACTGAGATACAAACATAAATCCACAAATATTATCTACAGGATTACACCATCAATATTCTTAACTCCTTGGTGCCGAGTCAAATATGTGGCCTCTCGGCTGCTGGGCCTTGGCGCTGAGGGGCCCGTATTCATGTACCCAATGTAGACAACAGATGTACTAAGTGCACATGCCCTGTGTGTTCCCATCACATTTACTGGTGCCTCACAGAACGGTCTTGATCGATACTTGCAGTCGGAAGCTTTCCCATCATGTGACAGCCAATAACGGCAGTCGCATGGCCCTAAGTCCCGCTCCGCCTCCCAGCATCACAAACGCTTTAAAGGGCCGGGAGGCACTGGTGCCAATGGGTTAAGGGACAGTAGACAAGTTCTGAAAAGGATGAATGTAATTGTCAGGGAGCGGGTGTTCTGCAGCATCGCGCCGGCGCATGCACAGAACACCAACATGCTCTAGCCGGCGGGTGACGGGACCTGGACGAGCATGGCTGCGGCGATGGCCACGCATGCGCACTCGCGATCGCGGACACGCGCCTGGCAACAATGACAGCGCAGGGCGGACTATTTAAACATAACAGAGGTATGTCAAAATTGCCGTTTGGTCTTATCTGCTCTGTTCCTGATTCCTGATCCTGTGATTATTCTGTTGCCGACCTCTGCTTGTACCTGACCCTGCTGACTTCTCCTGATTAACCCCTGGCTTGCCTGACCATCCTTCTGCCTAATCCTTTGTACCGCGCTGCCCGCTAATTACTGAACCTGGCTTGTGACTCCGACCATTCTCTGCTTACTCCTCCGGTACCTCGCTGCCCGCACATTACTGACCTGGCCTGCCTGACTACGCCTCACGCTACCCAGACGATCCATCCATCGCGCACGGATCGCTCCCTGTCAGTAAGTCTGCCAGCCTCTTCACATCAGACTCCGTTTCTCGCACACCCCTGACGGTGCTCTCTACCATTGCCGGACATACTCAGGGGTCACGACCTGGTCTCAGTCTGCGCCAAGTCCATCCCCACCATCAGAGGCCCTGGTGAATAGCAGATTGGGACTTAGACCCCGCGCCCTGAGGAACTCCGCGCTGTGGGCTGCTAGAGACACCGCCGGGTGGATCATAACAGTAATAAAGTGAAATGAAACCTAGACAAATCATCAATCACATACACTTCATTTATAATGGCCTCTGGTAGAGTTCAATATTGAATTGGGCATTCATTGGGGAAGTAAAACTATCTATCATGATCTATAGACCTATTGAGATTACACACAGAATGTAGAGACCCACAAATATCACATATGGGGAACAATTGCAGGAAAGGCCATGACATCTGGATCACATTCCATCCGTTGATGGTTTTTTTAGAAGTCCATCCAGTGGAGGCCAAGAGTTCTTAGAATGGAGTGTACTGCACTGTTTTGTTTAGTACATAGCACTATAAGAATGTGCAGTGGGCATCCAAGAAAGTCACCTTGTAGGATCCATTGAGGATCACGTTTTTAGGACTGCATAGTTTTGAGGTTAAAAATTCTGAACCTTCTGATGTAGTAGATTTAGTGAATGTCCATTGTGTGATATCAGGGCCCCGGTAAACACTGTTGGTACAGCATTTCCTCATTAGGTGGCTCACATCTGAGGGGGTTCTTGTCCCATAATCCTTGTTCCTTTAACCCCTTCATGCCTGATGGTAAAACAAATCTAAATGCCTAAGCACAATTCTGCAACGTTGACGTGTGTTAGTAAAACCGTACATATCACCACAACTACTTTGTACATCCAGGTGGGTTATACCGTGTTTTTTTCAGGACAAATTGGGCTGTCATTTGGTGGTAAATGGTAACGGATATCTCCTGATTTTTTTTTATTAGCAAAGGAAAACTGGCCCAAAATAGTAAAAAAAAATCATTTTTTTATTTAGCTGTGTGTTTCTTATTACCACAACCTATCACCAAAGAACAACACAAAATAAATTTTCCAGCTCTTGACGATCGCAGTGATACCATATATGTGTATATTATTTGTTGTTTGTACCCGGAGTACAGCCCAGACACAATAGTGTGCATTTTGTTTTTGTCTTTTTTTTTTTTACATAAAACAAACTGACACTGACATTAACACTAACTGACACTGATACCAATTTTTTTTAAATCCTGACCTTTGACCTTGACCTTTGACCCTGACCTTGACCCAAACCCTGGCACTGAACTAGATCAAACCTTGATCTAGTTATTTTTCTTTATTTTTTAATATTTATTTATTTATCTTCTTTTTTTTTTTTTTACAAACATTTTTGTTAGAGAGATACAAGGAGTTAGAGAGATACAATGTATCTCTCTTCTTCATTCATAGAGACAGAAAAAAGCTAGGGGCCAGGCTGTACAGTGACTGATCACTGTGATAGCCAATCACTGATAGGCGGCACTGACTGGCACTGTTAGTCGGCACTGATAGGCAGCACTGACGAGCACTGATAGTCGGCTCTGGCTGGCACTGATTGGTAGCACTGAAAGGTGGCACTGACTGGCATTGATAAGTGACACTGAAAAGCAGCTCAGATGGGCACTGATATGTGGCACTGATGGGCACTAGCAGGTGGCATTGATGGACACTGACAGGTGGCACTGCTGGGGCTACACTGATCATCAGTTCACACTGATCATCAGTGCCCTGATGATCAGTGTACATGTCCCCTCTGAGGGATGCCAATTACCGGCTCTCCTCTCCTCTCCTCTGTCAGCGAGAGGAGAGAAATGCTGATAACCGGCATTTTCCTATTTACGGTACATGTGATCAGCTGTGATCGGATTGGACACAGCTGATCACATGACCGAGCCGACATCTTCAGCTCTTTCTATTGATCGGTGATCCGCTGTGTCCGAGGGACACAGTGCACCACTTATCGCCCTGCGCGCTCCCGGAGCCGCACATGCGTAGCTAGAGTAGGAGGACGTCATATGACATCCTCCCAGAATGAGAGAACCGCCTTGCACCCTTCTTTATATGGTGGGCAGGAGGCGGTTAAAGACAAAGGATTCCCAACTTGCCTGATTCTGGATAATGAAAGCATAACCTTTCGTGAAATTGCACAAGAGGTGAATCCTTTCTGTGGGAATGGTGAACAGTCAGGCTGTCCTGGGATGGGTCAGGCGTACTCACATACATTTCATGACGAAGGATTCCCAACTTGAAAGAGGCCGAATTTCATACTTTTACTCACTATAAACTAGTCCTTTTCTAGTGTTGGAATTTTCTTGCATATGGATGTATGGGCAGCCCCAGAAGAGTCATCTCCTTGTCTCCAAAGAACTTAGCAGTGAACACATTTTCTTTATTATGATGTCTCAGTCACATGTTAGCAGTCTATTAGAGTTGCATATTTTATTGCTTTAGATTGCCTTATGCAGAGCAAAAAAGAGTTGTAAAACCTTCACAGCTCCAGATAGCATTACACAATTCTCCATTTTAATGTGACCAAGTGGTAGGGCCAGAAATGGAAATATTATTATGAAATCTTTTCATACTAGTATATTAAGCCCAGGGGCGGACTGACAACTCATGGGGCCCCCGGGCAATAGGGGATCATGGGGCCCCTGTGTCCTTGCCCAAACTCAAAAAAGCCTATGAAAAAGGTTCCAGGGGCATCTCATAGGGCCCCCTACTGACCCCGGGCCCTCGGGCAGTGCCCGAGTTTCCAAATGGTCAGTCCGCCTCTGATTAAGCCTTTAATTGCTTCCACCACACGTGGCGCACATTGTTCATTGTTAGGGATTAGGGATGGGTTAGTTTTATGATAAAGATGCTTTGATATCATTAGTTCATCATTTCCTTTTCTTTATAATCTAGACCGGGGGTCTCCAAACTACCCACATGGAAGAAAAATATATTTGAAATATATTTTAAAAATTTTCTTCCCAGATATATTTTTTAAATATATTCTTCAGATTTTTTTTTTTAATTTTAACATATATTTTTACATATATTTGTAAATGCATTCCAAAAATGTAGATTTGTATTTTTAAAGACATACAGTATATTTGAAATGTATTTTTAAACATATTTTTCATATATTTTGTAATAAAATTGCATTTCAACATACAATATATATATGCGTATATATATGTGTATCTATCTATCTATCTATCTATCTATCTATCTATTATCTATCTATCTATCTATCTATCTATTATCTATCTATCTATCTATTATCTATCTATCTATCTATCTATTATCTATCTATCTATCTATCTATCTATTATCTATCTATCTATCTATCTATCTATTATCTATCTATCTATCTATCTATCTATCTATCTATCTATCTATCTATCTATCTATCTATCTATCTATCTATTATCTATCTATCTATCTATCTATCTATCTATTATCTATCTATCTATTATCTATCTATTATCTATCTATCTATTATCTATCTATCTATCTATCTATCTATCTATCTATCTATCTATCTATCTATCTATCTATCTATCTATTATCTATCTATCTATCTATCTATCTATCTATTTTCTATCTATCTATTATCTATCTATCTATCTATCTATCTATCTATCTATCTATCTATCTATCTATCTATTATCTATCTATCTATTATCTATCTATCTATTATCTATCTATCTATTATCTATCTATCTATCTATCTATCTATCTATCTATCTATCTATCTATTATCTATCTATCTATCTATCTATCTATCTATCTATCTATCTATCTATTTTCTATCTATCTATTATCTATCTATCTATCTATCTATCTATCTATCTATCTATCTATCTATCTATATATATATATATATATATATATATATAAAATATATATTTTTAAATATATTGAATATGGCCAAAATTGTAGTATTTCAAATATATGTCAATATATTCAGGAAGAATATTTTTTAAATATATTTCAAATATATCTTCCATATGGGTATGGCCCTCCAGGTGTTGAGGGACTGCAAGTCTCACAAGGCCCAGCAAGACTCTGACAGCCACAGGCAAGACTCTCAGAGGCATGATGGGACTTGTAGTGGTTCAACAGCTGGAGGGTCATATTTTGGAGACCCCTGATCTAGACTAATAAAAAAAGTTAGATAAAAAGCAAAATCATCCCTTCTGAAGGTAATTTATCCTTCATTGCTCACCGACCCTACAGCATGCATTCATTTTTATTAACTGCATGCCGCCCAGCCACTGTACATATACGGCGGCAGGGCGGCACTCACAGGCAAAACCACGTTTTAAGACAAGTGTTTTGTAAACAAATAGGGGGCGCGCGTGAGGCGTGCTGCCGCCCTATTTGTCCTGTGGATCACCGCCGCAGATTGCCGGGTCACAGCCGCTCATTAGCGGCTATGTCCCGGCGATCGGCGGTAAATGGTGACAGAGAGCACAGCTGCAGTAGCTGTGCTGTCTGTCACCTCTCTGTCAGCTCGAGGATGAACTGATCGAGAAAGAACAGTTTCAGTTTCTCGATCAGCCTTGTCCCGCCCAGTACACACCCCGCCCCCTAGTAAAACACTCCCCCTCACTCCTATAACCCTTCCCTGCTAAATAAAGTTAACCCCTTCCTCCCCAGTGCCATTAGTACAGTGTTAGTGTTTTTTTTTTTTTGCACTGATCACTGTATTAGTGTTTTTGGGGATGTCAGTGACCCCAAGTCAGTATCCCCCAATGTCAGAATGTCCGCCGCAGTCCCGCAGTCCCGCCATAAGTCGCTGGTCGCTGCCATAAGTCCCTGATCGCCGCCATAATTCGCTGATCGCCGCCATTATTAGTATAAAAAAAAACCCTAAAAATCCCAGTATCTTTCCCGCCATTTGTAAACGCAATAACTTTCACGTAAACCAATTAATTTACACATATTGGGTTTTTTTTAGCAAAGACATATCGCAGAATGCATTTTGGCAGAAATTTATGACTAAATTTGATTTTTGCATTTTTTTTTTACTGGACATGTTTTATAGCAAAAAGTCCAAAATATTGTTTTTTTTTTCCTCAAAATTGTCAGCCTTTTTTTTATAGCGCAAAAAATAAAAACCGCACAGGCAATCAAATACCACCGAAAGAAAGCTCAATTTGTGGGGAAAAAAAAGATGTAAATTTATGTACCATATTGCATGACCGCGCAATTGTCCGTTAAACTAGCGCAGCGCTGTATAGCAGAAAAATGGTGTAAATTGCAGTATCTATACCATAGTTTGTAGACGCTATAACTTCACACAAAGCAATCAATATACACTTATTGGGATTTTTTTTACCAAAAACATGGAGCAGAATACATTTTGGCCTAAATTTATGACTAACTGTGAGTTTACTATATATTTTTTATAGCTGAAAAGAAAAAATATTGTTTTTCTTCAAAATTTTTGGCGTTTTTTTGTTTATAGCGTGAAAAATAAAAAGCGCACAGGTGATAAAATTACACCGAAAGAAAGCTCTATTTGTGTGAAAAAAAGGACGTAATTTCGTTTGGGTGCAGCATTGCATGACTGCGCAATTATCAGTTGAATTAGTGCAGCGCCAAGTAGCAAAAAGAGGCGTGGTCATTAAGGGGGGTAAATCCTCAGGAGCTCAAGTGGTTAAAGATGTAATTATATTTTGGGTTACTCTGAATCAACAGAATATTTAGCACGGGGGGTGAAGGCAAATGTTGCAATTAAGTTAATCAAATTCCAGAAATAGTGGCTTAACCTCTTGCCGTCCGCCTGCTGTTTATAAACGGCAGGGCGGTGGCAGTCCAGGGTCGGGTTGCAGTTCATAAACGGCACCCACCTTTTCTAGCTGTGCGCGATCCCTGGGAGTGCGCACCACCGCGATCCGGTGCCCGCTGTGTCCTCCGGACACAGTGAAACACCGATCGTCGGACGGGACCTCTGTACGAGGTCCCGATCATGTGATCACTGATTGGCGAATCAGTGATCACATGCAAAGTAGTAAGCAAGATGTCACTTGTGACATCATTGCTTACTATGTGTGAAATCTGGGAATGATCACAGAGGTCACATGGTACAGGACCATTCACAACAGCCTTGTACCATGTGACAAGCTGTGACCAATCACAGCTCACTCAGTAATTCTCAATGACTGCAAGAATGCAGACAGAGAGAAAGAGAAATGATTGCTATTACATCCTATATGGGTGTAAAAGCAATCAGTGTAAAAAAAAAAAAAAAAAAAAAAAAATCTTCATCACCCCCCACAAGTAGTACAGTGTCACCATGGTGACACTGTACTGCTAGGGTGACAGTATGTAAAAAAATAAATAAATAAATAAATAATTATAATATAAAAAAAATAAAAAAAAATGTAAAAAAAAATGTTTAAAAATTATAATTTTTGGTTATAAACTAATTTGGATTTTTTTTTTTTACTAAAAAAATAACGGAATAGATTTTGGCTAAGATTTATGATGAAATATTATTTATTTGCAAAATTTTATTTAAAAACACACTTTTTTTCAATATTTTTGAACTTTTTCATTTACATAGTAAAAAAAATAAAAATCCCAGCGGTGAATAAATACCACCAAAATAAAGCTTTATCTTTCTCAAAAAAATGGTAAAAAATTCATATGGGTACAGTATTGCATGACCGCGCAATTGTCATTCAAAGTGTGATAGCGCTGAAAGCTAAAAATTGCCCTGGACAGGAAGGGGTAAAAGTGTCCGGACAGGAAGTGGTTAACATGTCTGAAAAATGTTCTAAAAGCACCCTTGAAAAATAAAAGAGATAAACAATCAAGAGACACACCAGTGTTTTTATAACCCTTTGAAGCCCTTTAGTGTTAGTAGTGTTAGAGAAGCCAATGGCTCTGCTCATTGTTCGAACCTGAAAGAGAAGGGATAGTGTAGTGAATGTGGTGATCAATATCCCAAACCCCATGGACATAAGTAGAGATGAGCGAATTATTCAAAAATTTGATTCGGCTGATTCGCCGAATTTGCGGGAGAAATTCGATTTGATGCAAATTTATTCGCTGCGAATTTAACTTATTAAAAGGGTTTCTAGGCTTCAGAGAGCCTTTATATTAGTGCAGAACACTGTACCTTTAATTTAAATGCCCTTGGAGTCTGCTGGGGAAGAGAAATAATACTGTCAGTCAGTATGACATGCAGATGAGTGCCGTCGATCTTAGAATCACCGCACACTTCACTCATTTGGGCAGTCACGGGGCACGACGAAGAAGAAGGAGAAGAAGAAGAAGAAGAAGAAGAAGAAGAAGAAGAAGAAGAAGAAGAAGAAGAAGAATGAAAAGAAGAATGAAAAGAAGAATGAGAAGAATGAAAAAAATAATGAAAAGAAGAAGAATGAAAAGAAGAAGAAGAAGAATGAAAAGAAGAATGAAAAGAAGAATGAAAAGAAGAATGAAAAGAAGAAGAAGAAGAATGAAAAGAAGAAAAAGAAGAATGAAAAGAAGAAAAAGAAGAATGAAAAGAAGAATGAAAAGAAGAAGAAGAATGAAAAGAAGAATGAGAAGAAGAATGAAAAGAAGAATGAAAAGAAGAAGAAGAAGAATGAAAAGAAGAAGAAGAAGAATGAAAAGAAGAAGAAAAAGAATGAAAAGAAGAAGAATGAAAAGAAGAAGAATGAAAAGAAGAAGAATGAAAAGAAGAATGAAAAGAAGAATGAAAAGAAGAATGAGAAGAATGAAAAGAAGAAGAAGAATGAAAAGAAGAAGAATGAAAAGAAGAATGAAAAGAAGAAGAAGAATGAAAAGAAGAAGAAGAAGAATGAAAAGAAGAATGAAAAGAAGAAGAAGAATGAAAAGAAGAAGAAGAAGAATGAAAAGAAGAAGAAGACGAATGAAAAGAAGAAGAAGAAGAAGAATGAAAATAAGAAGAAGAAGAAGAATGAAAAGAAGAAGAAGAAGAATGAGAAGAAGAATGAAAAGAAGAATGAGAAGAAGAATGAGATGAAAAGAAGAATGAAAAGAAGAAGAATGAAAAGAAGAAGAAGAATGAAAAGAAGAAGAAGAATGAAAAGAAGAAGAAGACGAATGAAAAGAAGAATGAAAAGAAGAAGAAGAAGAAGAATGAAAAGAAGAAGAAGAAGAATGAAAAGAAAAAGAATGAATGAAAAGAAGAATGAGAAGAAGAATGAAAAGAAGAATGAAAAGAAGAAGAATGAGAAGAATGAAAAGAAGAATGAAAAGAAGAAGAATGAAAAGAAGAAGAAGAAGAATGAAAAGAAGAATGAAAAGAAGAATGAAAAGAAGAAGAAGAAGAATGAAAAGAAGAATGAAAAGAAGAAGAAGAATGAAAAGAAGAAGAAGAAGAATGAAAAGAAGAAGAAGAAGAAGAATGAAAAGAAGAAGAATGAATGAAAAGAAGAATGAGAAGAAGAATGAAAAGAAGAATGAAAAGAAGAAGAATGAAAAGAAGCAGAAGAATGAAAAGAAGAATGAAAAGAAGAATGAGAAGAATGAAAAGAAGAATGAAAAGAAGAAGAAGAAGAAGAATGAGAAGAAGAAGAAGAAGAATGAAAAGAAGAATGAAAAGAAGAAGAAGAAGAATGAAAAGAAGAAGAATGAAAAGAAGAATGAAAAGAAGAAGAAGAAGAATGAAAAGAAGAAGAAGAAGAATGAAAAGAAGAAGAAGAATGAAAAGAAGAAGAAGAAGAATGAAAAGAAGAAGAAGAAGAATGAAAAGAAGAAGAAGAATGAAAAGAAGAAGAAGAATGAAAAGAAGAAGAATTCCAGTACAGCAAAAAGTGTATCTGCAGAGAGCTCCGCTATTTCTGACAGTTCTCTGACAGTTCCTTCACATTTACAGCGGTTGAAACATTGTATGTATTTGTTTCCGAATAAAAACATCTGTATCCTAAATGGAAACAAATAGATACAATGTTTCAACCGCTGTAAATGTGAAGGAACTGTCAGAAATAGCGGAGCTCTCTGCAGGGACACTTTTTGCCGGCTGATCGGGAAAAATTCGATTCGTGCATCCGAAGTTTGCTAAAATTCGGATTCAGTGCGAATCAAATTTTTCCTAATATTCGAAACGAATTCCACTTCGCCAAGTTCGATTCGCTCATCTCTAGACATAAGCACAGTATGATAAAACATATCTATTAATATAGTTTGATTTGAGAATCCTGTCATGTTGGATGAACTATAACTTGAGCTGATATGTAATCTGTCATAGAAAATATCCATTGATCTGTAGATAAAGCTTCCACAGATGGAGAATGCTTGAATCAGTATCATCCTTGGGATGATGACATCAATCTTCCTCTTCAAGAAAGAAAAGATATAGGGTTGGAACTGTATACTTTTAATGAAATAGAAGAAGCACAGGCAAGAAAACATCGAGGAACAAGCGGTTATTCCATACAAATAAAAGTAGAATATACAAAAATCACGAGCGCCAAACCGTGAAATTATATGCTAAATAAATGCTGCTGCTCATCAGTGTAAACACCAAAAAATATATATAAACCATCAAAACAGTGCAAATACAGTATATAATAAAAATGAATAAATATACACAGCATTGAATAATTAAATAAATGATAATTAATAAAATCATTAAAAAAATGAAAATTAATAAGTTCCACTCCAAATCAATAAAGTAAAAAAAAAAATATTTTCCACAAAAACGTTTGAGCCTTGTTTTCACCTAAATAGTGCTCAAATACCACACCGCACTCACCAGATATTGGTGAAAAAAACGCCTTTTAGGGTTTTTTTTTTATCCTAGACCCAGTCAATATGCCTCCAATCACCAGATATTTTTGGATCTCCCCTACTCCAGACAGGAATATTTTCAGCCTCCAACCTCCAGGATCACCAGACACCACTTCGCCACATCAAACCTTCTACTCTTCTGAAATCAAAGACCCACCTGCAGGCTCCCCCGACTCCGTCCTATGTGCACCCACCGCCTCCAGTGCTCCTTCCTCGGTCACCCACCGCCCGGAGCGCCCAGCTCTACTGACCACAGACAGCTGACCCAGCCGTGCCTGGATCGACTTCTAACCTTCTAACCTTTAGAATCACTTTAAGGTCATTTAACCTCCACCAAGCCTGCAGCACTCATTGATTGTATCAAGCACCTCATGCCCAGGCATTTTTTAAAAATGTTCATACACAGAAAAATCTGCTTTTTAGCTAGAAAATTACTTAGAACCCTCAAACTTATATACCGTATTTTTCGCTCCATAGGACGCACTTTTTTCCCCCAAAAAAAGGGGGGAAAATGTCAGTGTGTCTTATGGAGCGAATATAAAGCGGCCGGTCCGGTATTTTTGCGGCCACCATGTCAGAATACCGGGCCGGCCGCTCAGCTGTTGTCTCCTGCAAGGCCTTACCTGTTCCTCGCTCCAGCGCTGCACAGTCTTCCCGCGCTGGCTTCTGTGACAGCCGGGTGCCCACTGCGCATGTGCTGTGCTTTGATCCGGTGTCTTCTGGGACACATGAAAGGTCCCAGAAGGCGTCGGGCCATTCACAAAGCGAAGCGCTTCTCGCACATGCGCAGTGGGCACCCGGCTGTCACAGAAGCCGGCCCGGGAAGAGGAGGGAAGGACAACTCCGCGGAAGTGGGAGCGGGTACCTGTCAAATTCAGGTACCCGCTCCCCCTCCCTCCCCAAAGGTCAGCAGTCTCTGGTCATTCCCTTCACTGTCTGCAGTCTCTGGTCATTCCCTGCACTGTCTGCAGTCTCTGGTCATTCCCTGCACTGTCTGCAGTCTCTGGTCATTCCCTGCACTGTCTGCAGTCTCCGGTCATTCCCTGCACTGTCTGCAATCTCCGGTCATTCCCTGCACTGTGTCCGCAGTCTCTGGTCATCTCCTGCACTGTGTCCGCAGTCTCTGGTCATCTCCTGCACTGTGTCTGCAGTCTCTGGTCATCTCCTGCACTGTGTCCGCAGTCTCTGGTCATCTCCTGCACTGTGTCCGCAGTCTCTGGTCACCTCCTGCACTGTGTCCGGAGTCTCTGGTCATCTCCTGTACTGTCCGCAGTCTCTGGTCATCTCCTGTACTGTGTCCACAGTCTCTGGTCATCTCCTGCACTGTGTCCGCAGTCTCTGGTCATCTCCTGTACTGTCCGCAGTCTCTGGTCATCTCCTGCACTGTGTCCGCAGTCTCTGGTCATCTCCTGTACTGTGTCCGCAGTCTCTGGTCATCTCCTGTACTATGTCCGCAGTCTCTGGTCATCCCTGTACTGTGTCCGCAGTCTCTGGTCATCCCCTGTACTATGTCCGCAGTCTCTGGTCATCTCCTGTACTGTGTCCGCAGTCTCTGGTCATCCCCTGTACTATGTCCGCAGTCTCTGGTCATCTCCTGTACTGTGTCCGCAGTCTCTGGTCATCTCCTGTACTGTGTCCGCAGTCTCTGGTCATCCCTGTACTGTGTCCGCAGTCTCTGGTCATCCCCTGTACTATGTCCGCAGTCTCTGGTCATCTCCTGTACTGTGTCCGCAGTCTCTGGTCATCTCCTGTACTGTGTCCGCAGTCTCTGGTCATCCCTGTACTGTGTCCGCAGTCTCTGGTCATCCCTGTACTGTGTCCGCAGTCTCTGGTCATCTCCTGTACTGTGTCCGCAGTCTCTGGTCATCTCCTGTACTGTCCGCAGTCTCTGGTCATCTCCTGTACTGTCCGCAGTCTCTGGTCATCTCCTGTACTGTGTCCGCAGTCTCTGGTCATCTCCTGTACTGTGTCCGCAGTCTCTGGTCATCTCCTGTACTGTGTCCGCAGTCTCTGGTCATCTCCTGTACTGTGTCCGCAGTCCATTGGTTCAGAATATTTTTTTTTCTTGTTTTTCACCTATAAAACCTAGGTGCGTCTTATGGTCAGGTGCGTCTTATGGAGCGAAAAATACGGTATATATTTTTTTAAAACAAAATAAATTAGTGACTGTTGCAATGTTTTATGACACACTATAATATTACTATTGATATAATGATGATGATGATTAATATTATTACTATTACTGCACAGGAATTACATCGTTCCAACAGTTTAATCGGCGCCTTACATTATAAATGGAGACAGAGCAGTTACAAAACAATTCAATGCAAAAGGATTAGGAAGCTGTTTATCAAACGCATATTTCCAGGAAGAAATTTTGTAAAATAAATTGCACTCAAATACAATATACATGGCACATACCTGACATGCGTGGTGAAAGATCTAAGCCCATGTTTGCTGTCTGTGTGTGTAATTTTTTTTCCATCTAGCAAGTTCCCTATGTGATAGCATTAGGAGGCGAAAAGTAGTTTTTATGAGTGCATTGGGGTTGATTTACTAAATACAATTAGACTGAGCACTCTACAACTGCAGTTGCTCCACAGCTTAGTAAATGAGCAGAAGCTCTGCTGCCTTCCATCATCTGATCGTGTTCAAGCAAAAATGCTGTTTTTTAAATTTTCCTTGCATGTGATTGGGTTTTCTTGGCCAAGGGAAGCTTTAGCAATTTACTAAGCTCTGCAGCAATTGCACTTTACAAAGTACACAGTCTATTTGCCTTTAGTAAATCAACCCCAATGTCTATTAGACCCCCTATGTCCTTCCTGTCCTCCACTGCAGCTAATGAAGCACAGTCAATCCCTAACGACTGCAGCTTCCTTCTCAGCTACAATAGCTGGGGGGTGACAGTTCTGTAACTGAAAGTGACATAATCCTTGCTGGTTCTGAGCAGGGGCGGACTGACAACTCATGGGGCCCCCGGGCAATAGGGCATCATGGGGGCCCTGTGTCCTTGCCCACACCCAAAAAAAGCCTATAAAAGGTACCAGGGGCATTTCATGGGGCCCCCTACTGACCCCGGGCCCTTGGGCAGTGCCCGAGTTCTCGAATGGTCAGTCTGCCCTTGGTTCTGAGTTCATTAGCCACAAAGGAGATCAGGGAATGGATATTCTTTCATCCTCCCTCTGTCTAACTATTGGGGCAGCTTACAGTGGTCTTGGGCTCCCCAGAGAAATGAGATAACCCAGTAAACACTGTAGGTGATGGTGGGGAAGGGGGAGAGGGAGTCTGGCTCTTCTCACCTTCATAAAATGATCAGGCAACGGTAGGGCCACCCAAATCACTTTGACTGAACAGTCAACTGCCAGCTGTAAAAAACAAAAGTCATACCAAAATCATGGCTGCAACCAGGGGTGGACTGACAACTCATGGGGCCCCCGGGCAATAAGGCATCATGGGTCCCTTGTGTCCTTGTCCACACCCAAAAAAAGCCTATAAAAGGTACCAGGGGCATTTCATGGGGCCCCCTACTGACCCCGGGCCCTTGGGCAGTGCCCGAGTTCTCGAATGGTCAGTCTGCCCCTGGTTCTGAGTTCATTAGCCACAAAGGAGATCAAGGAATGGATATTCTTTGATCTCCTCTCTGTCTAACTATTGGGGCAGCTTACAGTGGTCTTGGGCTCCCCAGAGAAATGAGATAACCCAGTAAACACTGTAGGTGATGGTGGGGAAGGGGGGAGAGGGAGTCTGGCTCTTCTCACCTTCATAAAATGATCAGGCAACGGTAGGGCCACCCAAATCACTTTGACTGAACAGTCAACTGCCAGCTGTAAAAAACAAAAGTAATACCAAAATCATGGCTGCTACCAGGGGTGGACTGACAACTCATGGGGCTCCCGGGCAATAGGGGATAATGTGGCCCCTGTGTCCTTGCACAAACTCAAAAAAAGGTACCAGGGGCATCTCATGGGACCCCCTACTGACCCCGGGCCCTTGGGCAGTGCCCGATTTTCCAAATGATCAGTCTGCCCCTGGCTGCAACTGAGCTTCTTTTAACCCCTTTACGTCTCAGACTTTTTAAAACAATCTAAGGACATGAAGTGGTTAAAGATATAATTGTATTTCGGGTTACTCTGAATCAACAGAATATTTAGCACGGGGGTGAAGGCAAATAATGCAAGTAGATCAACCAAATTCCAAAAAAAGTTGTCTAACATGTCTGAAAAAAGTTCTACAAACATCACTGAAAAATAAAAGAGATAAAAAATCAGGAGGCACACCAGTGTGTTTATAACCCCTTCGACCCCCTTAGTCTTAGTACTGTTAGAGGGGCCCATGGTTCTGTTCATTTTACGAACGTGCAGGAAGAGGGATAGTGCAGTGAATGCGGTGATCAGAATCCCAAGCCCAAACGACGCAACCCTATTAAATAAAAATATATTTTCAAGTTTTGTTTTGCCCAAGTTTTTTGTCATGTTGGATGAAGCAAAATCCGAGCTGGTATTTGAGTTGTCATAGAATATATCCATTGATACACAGATGAAGCTCCCACATAAGGAGACGGCCTGTATTATCAGTATCATCCCTGGGATGATGACATCAATCTTCCTCTTCAGCAAGGAGAAGATACGGGATTGGAACTGTATTATTTTAATGAAGTAGAAGAAGCACAGGCAAGACAACATCCATAGACAGGAGGTTGTGCCATACAAGTCCAAGGGGTATAAAATCATTCTTGCATAGATATCAAAATCAAAATCAAACATTTCTGTGAAAATATAATATGGAAACACAGCTGCTAAGCATATATTGGAAAAGCTCAGAGCACACAATATTTTGTCCAATGTTTTTAGAGTTTCCCCTTTACAAATGTCTCCTAAAGTGGTGATCATGATAAATAAACTGGAGCCCATCCCAAATAAAGTTTCAAGAACAAGAATGAAAAGACAAATGGCTGATACTACATCCAGATCCATGGCCAGTAGAAGATTTGGACTTGTGTAGTAGATACTTAGAAGAGTCCAAGATGGAGATCAGTTCCTAGTCCACCTTCTGTTGTGTATTCCTGAACAGATAATGTCCGTCAGCCTTTCTCAGTGTCTATGAAAGGACAGCAAAGTGATCTGCCAGTATGAGTGGATATCTAGGAAGCCCTCTGATGTATCCAGCCATCTGCACAGACACAATTTTGCATACATTCAAAGTATGGAGACGTGGATTTGCCTTGTCATGCAGAAACAACTTTCATAAAATACTTTTTATTTTTAAAGCTGAATCCACAGACATTTACTGTTATATTAAGATCTGGGGTGATCAAAGGGTTAATTGTTGTCTGCTTTGTGCTTACTGTGCAGTGTTTTATTAGGGGACATGCTGTGCAGAGAGATACAAAGCAGCATGTCCTCACTGACAGGAGAGAGATCTGCGTTCTTAACATACAGGTCTCTCCCCTGTCAGCTGCTTCGCTGATCACAAAGTCCTGGCCATGAATCGCTGGCTGGGACCTGGTAATTGACATCTTCAGGAGCCAATGACAGCACACACACACCCCCTACCCAGAAATGCTGTTAGGGATCCGGATATGACCAGAAATGTGTGGACTGACACAGGGAAGTAGCAGGCTTCAGGAACACAGGCGTAGTCAGGGCTGGAGAGGTGGAATGGTCAAGCGGGCCGTAAGGTACTGTCAGGCACCGCCCGGCGGGATCTCTAGTGACCCACAGAACAGGATTCCCCAGGGCGTGGAGTCTAAGCCCCAGTCTGCCTTTTCACCAGAGCCCCTGATGGTGGGGATGGACTTGGCGCAGGACTGAGACCAGGTCGCGGCCCCTGAGTGCACCCAACTGTGGTAGAGGGGTCCGCCGAGGGTATGTACCCTGGGAAAGCCTGATGTGAAGGGGCTGGCAGGTTTGCACAGTAGTGACTGGATCCGTGCGGGATGGATGGATCGTCTGGGTAGCATCAGGCATAGTCAGGCAGGCCAGGTCAGCAATGTGCGGGCAGTGAGGTATCGGAGGATCAGGCAGAGAATGGTCAGGGTCACAAGCCGGGTTCAGTAACTCATGGGCAGCGCGGTACAAAGGATCAGGCAGAAGGATGGTCAGGCAAGCCAGGGGTTCAACAGGAGATGGTCAGCAGAGGTCAGGATCAAAGCAGGGTCAGCAACTAGGCAGGAACACAGGATACCAGGTACAGGGGCTCATGGGAAACATACACCAAGGCACTGATCACAGGCCTGGTCATTCCTTAAATACACCTCCTGCAATCAGCCCCAGGTGTTGGATGACTGCAGGAGTGAGCTTCTGGCTGCTGAGAGCACCCGCTGGTCAGCCCTGGTACTGCAGCCCACACGGCAGGTGAGTCCCACCACCAGTGCTGAGTCCATTCCTGACAAATGCATAGCCATGTATATATACAAGTTATTGTGCACAGCATGCCTGCCATGAAGCAGAACACCTGCTAGGGTGCGGTCAGCAAGTGATTAACCCCTTCCTGCCCAGTGTCAGTGCTTTTTATTAGCACTGATCACTGTATCAATGTCATTGTAGATGTCAGTGGCAGTTAGTCACATAAACCAATTAATATACACTTATTAGAATTTTGTTTTAAAGACACATAGCAGAATACATTTTGGCCTAAAATTATGAAGAAATTTAATTTTTGTTTTCAAAATTGTCGGTCTTATCATCTGCTCTAATAGATGATGTCCCTGATGAAGTCATGTGACATGGTCATGTGACATAATGCGTGGGAGGAGCTGGGTGTTACTGATGCTGCAGGGATGCTGGATTGTGGCTGCATAAGAGAGATCTTAAAGGCGCTTGTACATCATTTTTCCTGTAATTGTTTTACTTTTAATAAATGGTCATTATCTATTGTTCTACACTATAAGAATCCATCCCTTGTCTGCTTGAGTATATTAATGGTGTACAAGGTGGAGACCTGGGGGTCACTGAAAGTCTCACACATCAGGTGATATTCCTACAAGGGAGAAGATCCATACTGAGGGATCCCAAGATATACGATATAACTGGCAAAAAATCTGTTGGCAGCCCGGTATGCTCTTCTGGTTACTCTTTATTGGCTACATGACACGCATACAGTAAAATAAATTCTAATGCATTTCAGCTATACAGTTTTCCTCATAGCATGTTATATTCTAAAAAAGATAATACTTATATACTCTTTAAGCCCAGCTCCCCAACTAATCGTGGAGACGGGACCACAAACAATTCGTATACAAGTGATTGCACATGGAGGGAATTAGCAGTGTGTTGCCTTCACAGGCTAATGGAATTATAGTTACTTATATGGGATATGTAGTGTATCACGGCCATCTAGTGGCAAACATGAATAGCAGTTCTCCTCTGGATATGTAAATTTCTCAGACAGGAAATGACATTTGGTTTAGGAAGTTCTTCAGCCATTTTAGATTGCCATTCACTGTGCATGCAGCGTGCCTGCTTCTCTCCCAAGGGGCTTGAGACATCATCACCTGTAAGTGCCTTTCTGCTGTGTCATCTGTCATTTATGCTACACTAGTTATTCTATACCAAATTACAAAAAACACCAAAATGTCAGCAGCATATCCCACCCAAAATAAATTTTGGCAACAAAAATCCTAATTATAAGGTATGCGCTAATAACAAACTTATACAAAGGTGTATATCATCATCCAAAAAACATTAGTGTTTTAAATAAATAATTATAGTGTCCAAACATAAATTAGTGTCCAAAAAATATATATATATCTTCAGTGACTTGAACCAATTGTGAAAAATCCACCACCAAAAGGAGATTAAATGAACTCACCAGAGCTAATGGCTGGTCAGATTATAAACCAGCAACAGCGCTTGTGCTCTGGGAGCGATGACCCCGATGTCCAAATAGATATGGTGATGTTTCAGACACTTCTAGATAATAATAATCACAGACAAACAACTTTGCAGCCCGAGCTCTTATGATGAACTTCTCCACTCTTTCTCATACCTCCATGAGAGCATGCAGTACACTCAGGGACAAAAAAGAGAACATAATGGTGCAATACGTTTTTTTCATTTATCTCTTTAACCATTTCCATACCGGGCACTTTTACCCCCTCCCCCCCAGGCCATTTTTCAGGTTTCAGCGCTCTCACACTTTGAACGACAATTGCGCGGTCATACAACATTGTACCCAAACTAAAATTTTATCATTTTCTTCACACAACTAGAGCTTTCTTTTGGTGGTATTTAATCACCGCTGGGGTTTTTATTTTTTGCTAAATTAACAAAAAAAGACCAAAAATTTTGAAAAAAAAACACATTTTTCTTTGTTTCTGTTATAAAAGTTTACAAATAAATAATTGTTCTTCATACATTTAGGCCGAGATGTATTCTGCTACATGTCTTTGGTGAAAATAACTCAAATTAGGATGTATTATTTAGTTTGTAGGAAAGTTATAGAGTTCACAAACTATGGTATAGATCTGAATATTGATCAATCCTGAAGTACTGACAGCCAATCTAATTTCTTGAGGTCCAAGAATGTCAGAATAGTACAGATATCCCCCAAATGTCAGGACAGGACAGATATCCCCCAAATGTCAGAATAGTACAGATATTCCCCAAATGTCAGGACAGGACAGATATCCCCCAAATGTCAGAATAGTACAGATATTCCCCAAATGTCAGGACAGGACAGATATCCCCAAATGTCAGGACGGTACAGATATCCCCAAATGTCAGGACAGTACAGATATCCCCCAAATGTCAGGACAGTACAGATATCCCCCAAATGTCAGGACGGTACAGATATCCCCCAAATGTCAGGACAGTACAGATATCCCCCAAATGTCAGGACGGTACAGATATCCCCCAAATGTCAGGACGGTACAGATATCCCCCAAATGTCAGAATAGTACAGATATCCCCAAATGTCAGGACGGTACAGATATCCCCAAATGTCAGAATAGTACAGATATCCCCCAAATGTCAGGACAGGACAGATATCCCCCAAATGTCAGAATAGTACAGATATCCCCAAATGTCAGGACAGGACAGATATCCCCCAAATGTCAGAATAGTACAGATATCCCCAAATGTCAGGACAGGACAGATATCCCCCAAATGTCAGAATAGTACAGATATTCCCCAAATGTCAGGACAGGACAGATATCCCCCAAATGTCAGGACAGTACAGATATTCCCCAAATGTCAGGACGGTACAAATACCCCCCAAATGTCAGGGCAGTACAGATACCCCCCAAATGTCAGGACGGTACAGATATCCCCAAATGTCAGGACGGTACAGATATCCCCCAAATGTCAGGACAGTACAGATATCCCCCAAATGTCAGGACGGTACAGATATCCCCAAATGTCAGGACGGTACAGATATCCCCCAAATGTCAGAATAGTACAGATATCCCCCAAATGTCAGGACAGTACAGATATCCCCAGATGTCAGAACAGTACAGATATCCCCCAAATGTCAGGACAGTACAGATATCCCCAAATGTCAGGACGGTACAGATATCCCCCAAATGTCAGGACAGTACAGATATCCCCCAAATGTCAGGACGGTACAGATATCCCCCAAATGTCAGGACAGTACAGATATCCCCAGATGTCAGAACAGTACAGATATCCCCCCAAATGTCAGGACAGTACAGATATCCCCAAATGTCAGGACAGTACAGATATCCCCCAAATGTCAGGACGGTACAGATATCCCCAAATGTCAGAATAGTACAGATATCCCCAAATGTCAGGACAGTACAGATATCCCCCAAATGTCAGGACAGTACAGATATCCCCCAAATGATCCCTTTTTGCAGAGTAGACAGTCCGATGTACTTCATAAGAGGAATGGCGAGTTTTTTGAAGTTGTATTTTTTTGTCATAATTTTTCGGAAAATGAAAAAATTAAAAAAATTATTTTCACTATTTTTTTTTTTACATACTGTCACCAGTGCAGTACAGTGTCATCATATAACTGGCATGGCGGTGATCAGGGACACTGACTGGTGACAGTATGAAAAAAAAAAATATATATATATTTTTTTTATTTTTTTATTATATTTAATTTTTTATTACATTTTTTTTTATTTTTTTAAGATTTTTTTTTCATATATTACTATGACCAAAGTAGTACCATAGTAACATTGTACTACTTTGGGGAAGTGATCAGTATTTTTTTTTTTTTTTACACAATTTGCTTATAGCAAAGAATTACTTTGCTATAAGCAAGCATTTAACTGAATGAAATCGATTCATTCAGCTTTTTTTTTTTTTGTGCTTAGCTGTGATTTGGTCACAGCTAATCACATGACATGTGCATGTGATTAGCTGTGACCATTCACAGCTAGGCACTAGTATACAATGGATGGCATCATGAATGAAGCCATCCATTGTATACAACTGTCATGTGACCTGCTGTGATTGGTCACAGCAGGTCACATGGTACCAGCAACCGGAGCCGGTACTCGGATCTGTCATCGGCCGTGTCCGAGGTGCACGGCTGGTGACAGATCGCACTGCTGCGCTGCTCTGCATTAGCGCAAACGGCGCATCTGCGGGAGCACGCCAAATGGCGTGCACCCGGAGTGGAGAGACACATCTGAAGCCGCCAAACGGCCATTGGCCAGGCGGCTAATGGTTAATAAAAAAGGTATAAGGAAACTCACAAACAAGGTGTCCAACAGATACCAGCTTCACTCGCAAAAAAGGTGTGAGATACAGTTACCGCTCACCGCGGATCTCTCCCATACAGCACAGAACAGCAAGGCTCTCTAACGTCCACATCAAGTAGGCTACGCCAAACCGGTTTCGTCACACCGACGTCATCAAGGGGCGGTACCGTAAACGTATTGCACCATTATGTTCTCTTTTTTGTCCCTGAGTGTACTGCATCCTCTCATGGAGGTATGAGAAAGAGTGGAGAAGTTCATCGTAAGAGTTTGGGCTGCAAAGTTGTTTGTCTGTGATTATTATTAGAGATGAGCGAATCGAACATGACGAAGTGGAATTCGTTCCGAAGATTTGGAAAAATTCGATTCGCGACGAATCCGAAGATTAGCAAACTTCGGATGCACGAATCAAATTTTCCCAAAAATGGCGGCGACATGTGTGGCGACGGAGAAAATGGACAGAGAAGATGGGGCGGGGATCTCTGGGAAGGCGCGCAGACAAGGCGCGCTGACCCATAATGCATTCATGACATGTGATCGCATTAGCCAATCAGCAGCCAGCCAGCACTGTGTAATGGTCGAGCTATAAATCGTGGCCATCTTAGAATTCTCCATTAGCCTCCGGTCATTCAAGAGAGACAGACCTGTGTGTATTAAGGGACAGAGTTAGGGCCACAGAGACTTTAGGGCCACAGAATCGTTACTCAGGGACACAGAATCGTTACTCAGGGATCACAGAATCGTTACTCAGGGACACAGAATCGTTACTTAGGGCCACAGCTATCAAAGAATCGAAAATTTAAAGTGACATACACCCTTTTTTTTTTTGGTGGCTGTCGTGCACAGTTGGTGCTGCAGTTTGCCGATTGTGCAAAATAAACTGACTTTCTGCTTCACAACCACTATTGTACGTTCAAAGAGTTAGATCCATTTACACGCCGGCTGGCGGTAATATTTTTTGGGTGATTAGTGCATTCCAGTGACACAAACGTACAGTTTCCAGCCAACGGCAAGCTGCAATTGACCGATTGTGCTAAATAAACTGACTTTCTGCTTCACAACCACTATTGTACGTTCAAAGAGTTAAAGAGTCAAAGAGACTCCTCATGCTGCTGCCAGGCCCGTAATCTGTCATGGGCCCCTGTACCGCCTCCTCATGCTGCTGCCAGGCCCGTAATCTGTCATGGGCCCCTGTACCGACTCCTCATGCTGCTGCCAGGCCCGTAATCTGTCATGGGCCCCTGTACCGCCTCCTCATGCTGCTGCCAGGTCCAGAGTGTGTCATGGGTCCCTGTACGGCCTCCCATTGCTGCTGTCTCCATCGCCACACTCTGCCATGTGCCACTTTCAGGTCTCCTCACACTGCTGGTGGGTTCCATTTTGTCATAGGTTGCTGTATGGCCTCCCATTGCTGCTGCCTCCACCGCCACACTGTGGCTCCACACTCTGGTTTTGGCCCGTGACTGCCCAAATGAGTGAAGTGTGCGGTGATTCTAAGATGGACGGCACTCATCTGCATGTCATACTGACTGACAGTATTATTTCTCTTCCCCAGCAGACTCCAAGGGCATTTAAATTAAAGGTACAGTGTTCTGCACTAATATAAAGGCTCTCTGAAGCCTAGAAACACCATTTTAAAGGGTTAAATTTGCAGCGAATATATTCGGCTCGAAGCAAATTTTTTCGGCGAATTCGGCAAATCAGCCAAACCGAATTTTTGAATAATTCGCTCATCTCTAATTATTATTATCTGGAAGTATCTGAAACATCACCATATCTATTTGGACATCGGGGTCATTGCTCCCAGAGCACAACTGCTGTTGCTGGTTTATAATCTGACCAGCCATTAGCTCTGGTGAGTTCATTTAATCTCCTTTGGTGGTGGATTTTTCACAATTGGTTCAAGTCACTGAAGATATATATATATATATATATTTTTTGGACACTAATTTATGTTTGGACACTATAATTATTTATTTAAAACACTAATGTTTTCTGGATGATGATATACACCTTTGTATAAGTTTGTTATTAGCGCATACCTTTTAATTAGGACTAGTTATTCTATGTATACTGATATGCTGTCATTGTATTGTGTTTCAGTTTCACCTATAAAATAAAGTTGGATTCTTTGGTAGACAACACAAGCAGTGGGCTTCTGTTTGCTGGAGATTCTGACAAGGGTTTAGCTGTCCGTTTAGAGCCACACATAGTCAGTGTTTTGAGAACAGAACAAGCAGAGAAATGTAAAGCTGTAACAACTGAGAAAACAATAGAATATATAGACTCAATATAATGCTTTACTTCAAAAGTAAATGTCATCTATTATGTAAACCCAGCGCTGCTCCTGTACTGGGAATGTGGATCCACCACACTTCCCTCTGCAGCAGCATGCGATGTAGAATTCCATTTCTTGGAGATTTTTTAACCGGTACAATGCCAAAAAAAAAACAGTCAATACCACCATGAATGTCTCTAAAGTGTTTAGAAACATTGTACATTTTCTTGGCATTTTGGTTATTAGTGTCATTATAGTGGTCTGAGATTCTAATTCTAAGGGGGTGTCAGGAATCTAGGAGTGACCAGAAAGGTGTGGACTGACACAGGGAAACGCAGGCCTCGGGTACAGTATAATACAGTTTATTAGCCACCCATATATATATATATAAACGCACAGTGAGCAAACCAACCTTCCACTAATCTTAGTAGGTGCAGGAACACAGGCATAGTCAGGGCTGGAGAGGTGGAATGGTCAGGCCGGCCTTAGGGTTCTGTAATGACCGTTCGGTGGTACCTCTAGCAGTTCCCAGGACAGGATTCCCCAGGGCGCGGAGTCTAAGTCCCAGTCTGCTTATTCACCAGGGCCCCTGATGGTGGGGATGGACTTGGAGCAGACAGGAACCAGGTCGCGGCCCCTGAGTACACCTGCTAGTGGTAGAGGGATCCGCCAGAGGTATGTGCAGGTAGAAAGCCTGATGTGAAGAGGCAGAAGGTGTGAGAAGGGATGGCTGGATCCGTGCAGGATGGATGGATGGCAGAGTAGTTAGCGTGGTCAGACGGGCCAGGTCAGCAATGTGCGGGCAGCAAGGTACCAAAGGAGTAGGCAGAGAATGGTCAGGGTCACAAGCTGGGTTCAGTAACTCATGGGCAGCGCGGTACAAAGGATCAGGCAGAGAATGGTCAGGGTCACAAGCCGGGTTCAACAGGAGACGATCAGCAGAGGTCAGGATCAAGCAGGGTCAGCAACGAGGCAGGAACACAAGATACCAGGTACAAGGGCTCATGGGAAAAAACATACACCAAGGCCCAGACTGCAGGTCTGGCCATCCCTTAAATACACCTTCTGCAATCAGCCCCAGGTTTGGCTGATTGCAGAAGTGAGCTTCTGGCTGCTGAGAGCACCCGCTGGTCAGCCCTGGTACTGCAGCCCACACAGCAGGTGAGTCCCACCACCAGTGCTGAGTCCATTCCTGACAGGGGGTGTGCGGTGCAACCCACATACTGGATCCTACAAGTATTACACTCAATAACATACACCATTGACTTGGTATTGCAATTAATCTATATCTTGATTGGAAAGGATTTACTAGTAGTGCAAGACACTCAAGTCGCCTGGCAAAGTCACACTGTAAGTCACGCAACTTTCAGGTCGCAGTAGTGTGAACCTAGACTCAAGAATCCAGGATACATTACAAATCTCTCCCTGTTGTTAGCAAAGTTCTTTTTTTAATTAATATACTAAATCCTTAATTGCTTCCACTACAAGGTGTCGTGCACATAATGTTCGGTGTCCTTTGTTAGGGATAGGTTGGTATCACTTTTTTTTTCACAAAGATATTTATTTGGAGCAAAAAAGGAAAGGATCAATACCTTACAAACATTGTAGACATTAGTGGAAGGTCCATGGTAAGCGGAAGCAATTCTGCTGGTAGATATCATCACAGCCATGGATTGGGAGAATGAACAAAGTACAGTAATTCAGATCCTATTATCAGATGACTTATTGGTATCACTTTTACCCCCGATAAGGCTGCTTTGATGTCATTAGCTCATCATTTCCTATTATTATAAAATAGACCAATAGAATAAGGATAGAAAAACAGTAAACCATCACCTCTGAAGGTAATTTACCTTTGCTGCTCACCGACCCTACGGCACGCATTCATTTTATTAAAGATGTAATTATATTTTGGGTTACTCTGAATCAACAGAATATTTAGCACGGGGATAAAGGCAAATATTGCAACTAGGTCCAGAAAATACCAAAGATAGCCGTATAACATGTTTGAAAAACGTTCTATAAGCAACAATGAAAAATACAAGAGATACAAAATCAGGAGACACAGCAGTGTTTTTATAACCCTTTGAACCCCTTTAGTCTTAGCACTGTTGGAGGGGCCCATGGTTCTGCTCATTTTCCGAAAATGAAACAGAAGGGATAGTGCAGTGAATGCGGTGATCAATATCACAAACCCAAAAGACACAAACTCATTATGATAAAAAATCTCACTATATTCAATTTGGTGTGAGAATCCTGTCATGTTGGGTGAACCAAACTCCAAGCTGATATTTAATCTGTTGTAGGAAATATCCATGGATACACAAAAAAAGCTTCCACTGATGGAGAATGCTTGAATTATCAGTATCATCCTTGGGATTAGGACATCAATCTTCCTCTTCAGCAAGGAGAAAATACGGGATTGGAACTGTATAATTTTAATAAAATAGAAGAAGCACAGGCAAGACAACATCCATGAACAAGAGGTTATTCCATACAAGTCCAAGGACTCTATAATAATTCTTACATAGATATCCAGAGTAAAATAGAAAATTAAAAAGAAATAATAATAAGGGGACACAGCTGCTAAGCAAATATTGGAAAAGCTCAGAGCACACAATATTTTGTCCAATGTTTTTAGAGTTTCCCCTTTACAAATGTCTCCTAAAGTGATGATGATGATGAATAAACTGGAGCCGATCCCAAATAAAGTTTCAAGGACAAGAATGAAAAGACAAATGGCTGATCCTACATGCAGATCCATGGCCAGTACAAGAGTTGGACTTGTGTAGTAGATACTTAGAAGAGTCCAAGATGGAGATCAGTTCCTAGTCCACCTTCTGTTGTGTATTCCTGAACAGATAATGTCCGTCAGCCTTTCTCAGTGTCTATGAAAGGACAGCGAAGTGATCTGCCAGTATGAGTGGATACCTAGGAAGTCCTCTGATGTATCCAGCCATCTGCACAGACACAATTTTGAATACATTCAAAGTATGGAGACATGGATTTGCCTTGTCATGCAGAAACAATTTTCATAGCAAATACTTTATTTTTTAAAGCTGAATCAACAGACACTTACTGTTATATTTACATCTGGGGCAATCAAAGGGTTAATTGTTGTCTGCTTTGTGCTTACTGTGCGGTGTTTTATTAGGGGACATGCTGTGCAGAGAGATACAAAGCAGCATGTCCTCACTGCCAGGAGAGAGATCTGCATTGTTAACACACAGGTCTCTCCCTTGTCAGCTGCTTTGCTGATCACCAAGTCCTGGCCATGAATCGCTGGCTGGGACCTGGTAATTGACATCTTCAAGAGCCAATGACAGCACACACACACCCCCTACCCGGAAACGCATAGTCATGTATATATACGTTATTGTGCACAGCATGGCCGCCATGAAGCAGAACACCTGCTAGGGTGCGGTCAGCAAGTGATTAACCCCTTCCTGCCCTGTGTCAGTGCTTTTTATTAGCACTGATCACTGTATCAATGTCATTGGAGATATCAGTGGCAGTTAGTCACATAAACCAATTAATATACAATTATTAGGATTTTTTTTAACGACACATAGGAGAATACATTTTGGCCTAAAATTATGAAGAAATGTAAGTTTTTTCAAAATTGTCGGTCTTATCATCTCCTCTAATAGATAATGCCTCTGATGAAGTCATATGACATAACAAGTGGGAGGA
Organism: Staurois parvus; assembly: GCF_062004578.1. Taxonomy (NCBI): domain Eukaryota; kingdom Metazoa; phylum Chordata; class Amphibia; order Anura; family Ranidae; genus Staurois; species Staurois parvus. The sequence goes on from NW_028317830.1 coordinate 3,074,955, forward strand.
GCTGGGTGTTACTGATGCTGCAGGGATGCTGGATTGTGGCTGCATAAGTGAGATCTGGCCTACATTTATGAAGAAAGCAATTTTTTTACTGGATATGTTTTATAACAAAAAGTCAAAAATATATATGTTTTCAAAATTGTTTGTCTTATCATCTCCTCTAATAGATTATGACCCTGATGAAGTCATGTGACTGACCATGTGACATAACGCATGGGAGGAGCTGGGTGTTACTGATGCTGCAGGGATGCTGGATTATATTCTAAAAAACATAATACTTATATACTCTTTAAGCCCAGCTTCACAAACAATCGTAGAGACGGGACCACAAACAATTCGTATACAAGTGATTGCACATGGAGGGAATGAGACATGTAAAGCTGTAACAACTGGGAAAACAATAGAATATATAGGCTCAATATAATGCTTTACTTCAAAAATAAATATCATCTATTATGTAAACCCAGCGCTGCTCCTGTACTCCTGTGAATCCACCACACTCCCCTCTGCAGCAGCATGCGATGTAGATTTCCGCCTCTTGGAGATTTTTTAACCGGTACAATGCCAAAAAAACAGTCAAGAATACCACCATGAATGTCTCTAAAGTGTTTACAGACATTGTACATTTTCTTGGCATGTTTTGTTATTAGTGTCCTAGATTCTAATTCTAAGGGGGCGTGCGTTGCAACCCACATACTGGATCCTACAAGTATTGCACTCAATAACATACACCAGGCATGTCCAAAGTCCGGCCCGCAGGTCATTTACGGCCCGGGGGTCGGTTTATTACGGCCCTCCAACAGCCCTCCCTGCTCTGTGTAATGTGGCCCTCCCACGGCCCTCCCTTCTATGGCAGGCAGTCTTCTGCTTGAGAGCAGAGGGCAGTGCGCATGCCTGACTGCGGCGCGTTCTCCCTGGTCTGTGTAAATGCGGCTGTCGCACGGCCCTCCCTTCTGTGGCAGACCGTCTTCTGCTTGAGAGCAGTGCGCATGCGTGACTGCGCCACACTGGGAGCGACAGAGGGCGGTGACGTCAGGGCCGGGCTTCCAGCGTGAAGTGTGTTTCTCTTCCCCTCCCGGCTGCCGAGCAGAGACTTCAGCTCCAGCTACCTTTTTCACCCTTCACATTAGTGCAGGTAAGTTTTTTTAAAATATATTTTCAATACATTGTGAAAACTCAGCTGTCAGTTGATCTTAATGTTATGAAATGAAAAGTATGTTGTTTGCAATTAACTTGGCATAAAATAATTTATTTGCATTTAATTGTAATGGTTCAAAGAATGTTCGGAAAAATGTTCGGCCCTCCACCATGTTCACTTCATCCAATCTGGCCCTCTTTGAAAAAAGTTTGGACAACCCTGACATACACCATTGACTTGGTATTGCAATTAACAAGGATTTACTGGTAGTGCCAGACGCAACCTGGGGGCTCTTTTTGTGCTTTGTACAGTACCTGCAGGCATTATAGCCATAGCAGGAAGACCCCGTAGTGGACAACCAAGAAGAGGTGTCTGAATAGAATAAACTGGAGATAAAATACTCCCCAATGTAGATGCCCGTCTGCTAGAGAAGTTGCATCCATTGTTAAGAACGGTGTGCAGTTCCTTATCTGCATAATGAATCAGTAAATGTTTTTCGATAACACAGATGATTTGATGGAATTCAATTAACAATGATGTTAGAAAACGTATTCTGTATTCCGTTGTTTGTTTTTTGAGGCAGACTTTTGCTTAATGAGACTAGAATGATCCTTTTGTGCGGTTATCAGGGGTGGACTGACAACTCATGGGGCCCCAGGGCAATAGGGGATCATGGGGTCCCTGTGTCCTTGCCCAAACTCAAAAAAGCCTATGAAAAAGGTACCAGGGGCATCTCATGGGGCCCCCTACTGACCCCGGGCCCTCGGGCAGTGCCCGAGTTTCCAAATGGTCAGTCCGCCCCTGGCGGCTATGTTTCTACTTTTAGAGATCCACTGTTCTTTATAATCACAATCTCTCAATCTCTTACAAACTACTCCACACTCACAATTAAAATCATCTTGTTTAGAGCAATTCCTTTTAGCTCTCACAAATTCATCCATAGGGATCGATTTTACTGTGTGCAATGGGTGACAGCAGGAGGCTAACAGCAAGGAATCACCAGCACATTCTCTCCTGTATGTACCGCTCTTAACTTCTCCTGGATCCACCTCACCTGTGAGAGTTACATTCAGACAGGGTATGTACTTGGCATGGTGGGTACTGGTAAACTCCAAATTAAAATAGTTCTGCCTCAAATAATCAATAAAGGAACCCAGAGCATGCTCAGTACCCCTCCCTCCTAGATTGTAAGCTCCAAGGAGCAGGGCCCTCGAACCCCTCGTGTATTGTACGGTATTGTTACTGTACTGTCTCGTGTACTGTCTCCCATTATATTGTACAGCACTGAGCAAACCGTTGGCACTGTATAAATCCTGTATAATAATAATAATACCCCGCCAGACCATGATAAGCTCGTCCAGATAGCAAACATACCACACAATACTATCTGAAAAAAGTTATTAGAAGAAAACAAAAACAACTCCTCCCACCAGCCCATGTAAAGATTGGCTAAGGATGGAGAAAACTTAGAATTTTTTTTTTGTACTGTATTCATATCAAGTAGCCAATAAAGAGTAACCAGAAAAGCATACCGGATTACCAGTGAAATGTATACCTTATGGAGCTGCTCCAAGCTATGGATGGAAGGAAAGGGATCACCCCACCGGCAAGTGAGAAGAGGGGAGCATGAGTCCGAGCGATTCCAGTGTCAGCCAATACAAGTGAAGAGATGGACGCCGCTCAACCGACCCCAGGTGTCCAATGTTGAGGAATGGCCTCAGCCGCCATACTGGCCACACCCTCTGATACGTTTCACCCCACACATCGGGTCTTGGTCACAGAGGTCCCACCAATATCCCAATACAATAGTGTTATGTGTATCCATATATTTGTAAACTCTGCAGTGGAAATATCTTCTTCATTATGAGGTTGCCCTACTCACACAATAGCAATCAAATAGAGTTGCTGGGTCTGGCAGCACATTTTATTATTTATTTATATATTTATTTCATGTACTTATATAGCGCCATCAATTTACGGAGCGCTTTACATATACATTGTACATTCACATCAGTCCCCGCCCCTGAGGAGCTAACAATATAAGGTCCCTAATTATGTACTTATATAGCGCCATCAATTTACGGAGCGCTTTACATTTATATTGTACATTCACATCAGTCCCGCCCCTGAGGAGCTTCCAATATAAGGTCCCTAATTCACATTTATTTATTTATTTCAGGTACTTATATAGCGCCATCAATTTACACAGCGCTTTACATATACATTGTACATTCACATCAGTCCCCGCCCCCGAGGAGCATACAATCTAAGGTCCCTAACTCACATTTATTTATTTATTTCAGGTACTTATATAGCGCCATCAATTTAGGCAGCGCTTTACATATACATTGTACATTCACATCAGTCCCCGCCCCTGAGGAGCGTCCAATCTAAGGTCCCTAATTCACATTTATTTATTTATTTCAGGTACTTATATAGCGCCATCAATTTACGCAGCACTTTACATATACATTGTACATTCACATCAGTCCCCGCCCCTGAGGAGCTTCCAATATAAGGTCCCTAATTCACATTTATTTATTTATTTCAGGTACTTATATAGCGCCATCAATTTACGCAGCACTTTACATATACATTGTACATTCACATCAGTCCCTAACCCTCAAGGGGCGTACAATCTAAGGTCCCTAACTCACATTCATACATACACATACTAGGGACAATTTAGACAGGATCCAATTAACCTACAAGCATGTCTTTGGAGTGTGGGAGGAAACCAGAGTACCCAGAAAAAACCCACACATGCACAGGGAGAACATGCAAACTCCAGGCAGGTGGTGCCATGGTTGGGATACGAACCAACGACCCCAGTACTGCCAGGCAGAAGTGCTAATCTCTTAGCCACTGTGCTGCCCATATTATTTTACATCATGTAGAGCAAAAAAGAGGTTCAAAGCCTTCAAGGCTCCAGATAACATTACAAATTGCTCCCTGGTGTAAACAATGTGAAGTCCAGGAAATCTGATCATCATTATGAAAGTTTTTATGCTAATATACTAAATCTTGAATTGCCTCCACCACAGGGTGCCTGCAAATATAGTTCATTGTTAGGTTGAACTTGCACTTTAAGCAGTAGCTGCAATAGTGGCCGGTATTCCTTTTACCCCTGATAAGGCCGCTTTGTCATTAGCTCATAATTTGCTGTTGATTTGGAACAGACCAATAAAACAAAGATGGAGAAACAGAAAATCATCACTTCCGAGGTAGTTGAACCCCCTTTGCCTACCCTACATCGCACATGTATTGTATTAAAGATCTAATTATATTTTGGGATACTTTTAACTAAAAAAAAATATAGCATGGAGGGGAAGACAAATGCTGCAATTAAATCAACCAAATTCCATAAATGGTAATTTAACTTGTCTGAAGCTTTCAATACGTAACAATGAAAAATAAAAGAGATAACAACCCCATCCTCTGGAACTCTCTACCCCAATTTATCAGACTATCACCTACTCTGCTCACTTTTAGGTGAAAACCCATCTCTTCAGGGAAGCCTATCCCGCCCTCAGCTAATAATGGCATCTTCTACTCTTCCAACCAGTCCATCCCCCACAGTTACTACCTTTTGTACCACTGGCCCCTCCCTCTTAGATTGTAAGCTCCAAGGAGCAGGGCCCTCCTATCCCTCTTGTATTGAACTGTATTGTTGCTGTATTGTCTCCCTTTATATTGTAAAGCGCTGAGCAAACTGTTGTCCTGTATAATAATAATAATAATAATAATAATAATAAAAAGGAGACACACTAGTGCTTTTATAACCCCTTGAACCCCTTTAGTCTCAATACTGTTAGAGGAGACAACCAATCTACTCATGTTACCAATATGAAAGAGAAGGGACAGTGCAGTCAATGCGTTGATCAATATCCCAAACCCCAAAAGACACAAACTTATATTAAAAGTTGTCTTCTAATGTAGTTAGGTCATGTTGGATGAAACAAAACCCGAGCTGATATTTCAGCTGTCATAGAAAAAATGCATTGGGGCACAAATAAAGCTTCCACAGATGGAGAATTGCTTGAATTATCAGTATCATCCTTGGGATGATGACATCAATCTTCCTCTTCAACAAGGAGAAGATACGGGATTGGAACTGTATAATTTTATTGAAAGAGAAGAAGCACAGCCAAGACAACATCCATAGACAAGAGGTTATTCCATACAAGTCCAAGGAGAATATAATAATTCCTGGATCAACATCCATAGTAAGAACAAAGAATCCAGTTGGCACACCAGGTAACGTAGAATGGTGGAAAACTAACGAGTAACAGGGTACAAAACGGGGGTTATAATGTCTTTTTAGTCAATGTCAAAGTTTAACGACTTGCCTACAAGGCCAGTTGTGACATTTCTCTCCTACATGATAAAATCAGCATTTTTTATTTGCTAGAAAATCACTTAGAACCTCCAAACATTTTATATATTTTTTTAAGAATAGGCCCTAGAGAATAAAATGGTGGTTTTTGCAAATGTTTAAAGGCCGCACAATATTTGTGCAGCAGTTTTTCAAGAGCAAATCTTTGTGAAAAAATTAACTTTAATGAATTTTAAGGCACTAAAACACAACACAATACCCAATTGTTTGGTAAAATATAAAAGATGATGTGAGGACGAGTACTTAGATACCTAACAAGCCATGCTTTAAAATTGTGTATCCCCGCGGAATGCTGACAAATTACAGTACTTAAAAATTTCCATAGGTGATACTTTAAAAGCCTTTAAAAGTTTAAAGTTAGACGGGGCGTCTGGTGCTGGAATTATTGCGTTCACTAAAACGTTTGCAATATCTGTCATGTGTGGGGCAAATACTGTTCACATATAAATGCGAGACATACGTATGTGTTTGCCTTTGTGCATGAGCACAGGGACGAGGAAGCGCTTTCATTTTTTAAAATTATTAACTTTATGTACATATTTGTGTTTACATAATCCCATTTATTGCTATCACAAGGGCTCAACAACATCCCGTATGTTAGCATGGGCAGTGAGGGGTTCTCTTTACTAAGGCATCTGGGGTCTATTAGACCCCATATCTCTGCTCTGACTTTAAAGGCAAAGTGAAACAAAAAACAAGAAGCGCACCATCCTTGCGCATTACCTCATTAACAGAATTTATTAATAGAAGATAGGTACTCACAAACAGCGAATAAAATCAGGCATGTAGTCCTCAAAGGGACTTCAAAGATAAGAAGCCAGCATGAATCCCATCATGGGGGTAGACACTCAGTATAGCTGACGCATTTCGAAGGCTATGCCTTCTTCCTCAGAGCTCAAGGAAGAAGGCATAGCCTTCGAAACGCGTCAGCTATACTGAGTGTCTACCCCCATAATGGGATTCGCGCTGGCTTCTTATCTTTGAAGTCCCTTTGAGGACTACATGCCTGATTTTATTCGCTGTTTGTGAGTACCTATCTTCTATTAATAAATTCTGTTACTGAGGTAATGCGCAAGGTTGGTGCGCTTCTTGTTTTTTGTTTCACTTTGCAGTATCGATCGGGCTTCCCCAGCCCTGTTTTGGAGATGCACAACCTTGAAATATACTGGTGGTCGCTTGCTCTGGTGTTGGTTCCATCTATTTGCCACCGGTCTGGGCCCTAGGGCGCAGGAGAAATCGCATCTGGTCTACTGACTTTAAAGGCATCTGGTCAAGCTGATATTAGTTTGATCAGATACTGTTAGATGCCAGTAATGGCTTGTAAACAACAAACCAAAGATGAAAGTGACCAAATCCTCATTGTCTCTGATCTCAAAGATCATAGAGATGATTACGGAGCTTCTGTTACTTCTTCATCTCCTGGTGAAGAAGTGGAATGGGAGAGCACAGGAAGCGGCAGAAGGTGGTGGGAGGGGGGGACCACTCCCCATGTAAAAGTGATCCAGTGACTAAATAGCTACCAGGATCACTTTTACATTATTCAGCATCACTGGCTGAAAATATTGATACCAGGGTCATGACTTCAGCTGCTGCCATGGCCCCGGTATAACTAGTTCAACCCAAGAATGTACAGGTGTGTCCTATGGGCGGGAAGTGAAGATATCACTTCTGTTCTTCAGTATGAAGGGAATCTTTAGGGCCGGCAGACATGTTTCCATTTGTGTGAGCTCTGCTGAAAATTCTGATACAAATAACTTTAAATCTGTTGCTCCTGAAAATGAATATCAGCGCCTGTAGCGGCCAAAAGAGATAATATATTATAAAACACACCCAAAACCAAAATGAAGTAGTAGGGAAAAGATTCCAGCTCGGAAACAACTGAGATAAGAAAAAGGAGATGTTGAGAACTAGGAGCAGCCCCATGGTTTTGGTTGCCTTGATATGAGCTTTGAAATGAGAGTCATTGAGGTTTGTGGAGGTCTTTACATGTTGGACGAGGGATTGTAACGTAGAACTAAGTGACACCACAATCAGCAGGAATGGCAGGACTGTCACTGAGCTAAAACCGCTTATTATGAAATAGGCTTTACCCTCGTGGATCTTACTTATCTTCGAACAGTGTGACCTGTTGGTGTTATCAAAAGGAACAGACACAACAATAATGCCACTCACTATGACCACCAATATTCCAGAGAACATTAAAGTTCCCACTATAATCCAGGGAAGCAGAGTTATCAGTTTAGCCTTCAGTAATATGAGGAACTTGTTCTGGAAAGAGACAATTTTGAGGCAGTAGAAACAGCAAATCCAGGACGTCATACAAGAACTGAAGAAGATGGTTGTGTTGTAAATTCCATTAACAATGACTACGCAGATATTAAAGCTTGTGAAAACGTCTTTCCAAAGATAACTCAACATATCAAATAGAAACTGAAAACTCTTAATGATTGTATGAGATAATCCCAGAACAAAGAGGAGAAGGTCCTGAGGTCTTTGAAGGAAATGTTTGTTTGGTTTTCTTTGAACAGAGACACCGGCAACAAATACATTGCAGAAAATTCCAGCAAGAGTTGTAATTATATTAATAACCAAAAGTACGATCTCAGTAGTCTCCATTTCAGATGATGGACAAGTTCTCTGTTCAATAAGAGCTTTATTTTTTTCTTTTGATTCACTAATCTACACTATCTCTCAGTCCTTTGCTGTTGCCTCAAGAACTTGTAGCTTCGGCTGGTTTTGTTTTTCTGAAATGGTCCTTGAATCCCATATTTATTCACACAACTTTAAGATCATTTACATGGGCAGATGTTCAATCCATCTAACAGCCTCCATTTGCAAGAAATACAAATTAGCAGCTTTAAAGGATATAGGTAAATACATTAGTCAGCTTTGCATTTCTAACCACCTACCTCTGTCTTTGTTCCCCTGTCCCCTGTGATAGCTGTGATTACAGGCCAGTGTCACTGCAAGCATTACTTTACACAAAGAAGACATCTGCTCAACACACCCATTTGATGCCCAGTTTTCAGGGCCATAAAAGATGATTTCTGTACTAAAATGTAATAGTTTAATTACTGGATTTCACAGGCTGCTAGAAGCAGACAGTTCCTGAATGTTGACTAAAGTGTAGAGAGAACTTGATACAGAGAGGGACGAGTAAATCTGTACAGGTTCCATTCACCGAAGATGTCCCTGAATCCTGTTTGAAGTTTGTCAAACCTAAACTTAGTCTAGGTTGGAAACACATACATAATGATGTGTAAAAACTAAGGCTACATGCCGAAACGCGTAAGCCATGTATTACTATATACCGTATGTGTGTGTGTATATATATATATATATATATATATATATATATATATATATTGCCAAATGTATTGGGCCAGCTCTCCAAATCATTGGATTCAGGTGTTCCAATCCCCTCCATATCATGTGATTCAGGTGTTCCAATCACCTCCATGGCCACAGGTGTATAAAATCAAGCCCCTAGGCATGCAGACTGCTTCTACAAACATTGGTGAAAGAATGGGTCGCTCTCAGGAGCTCAGTGACTCCAAGCGTGGTCCCGTGATAGGTGGTCACCTGAGCAATAAGTCCATCCGTGACATTTCCTGGCTACTAAATATTCCACGCTCAACTGTTAGTGGGATTATAACAAAGTGGAAGCCACTGGGAACAACAGCAACTCAGCTACAAAATAGTAGACCACATAAAATGAAAGAGTGGGGTCAGTGCGCAGATGTTGCCAACTGTCTGCAGAGCCAATAGCTAACGATTTTCAAACTTAGTGTGGCCTTCAGATGAGCACAACAACAGTGTGTAGAGAGCTTCATGGAATGGGTTTCCATGGCTGAGCAGCTGCATCCAAGCCTTCCATCACCAAGTGCAATGCAAAGCGCCAGATGCCATGATGTAAAGCGCACCACCCCTGAACTCTAGAGGAGTGGAGACATGTTCTCTGGAGTGACCAATCACGCTTCTCTGTCTGGCAATCCAATGGACATGTCTAGGTTTGGCGGTTGCCAGGAGAACGGTACTTGCCTGACTGAATTGTGCCAAGTGTAAAGTTTGGTGGAGGGGGGATTATAGTGTGGAATTGTTTTTCAGGGGTTGGGATTGGTCTCTTAGTTCCACTGAAGGGAACTCTTAAGGTGTCAGCATACCAAGACATTTTGGACAATTTCATGCTCCCAACTTTGTGGCAATAGTTTAGGGATGGCTCTTTCTTTTTCCAACATGACTGCCCACCAGTGCACAAAGCAAGGTCCATAAAGACATGGAGGAGCCAGTTTGAGGTGGAGGAACTTGACTGTCCTGCACAGAGTCCTGACCCCAACCTGATAGAACACCTTTGGGATGAATTAGAGCGGAGACTGTGAGCCAGGCCTCCTCCCCCGACATCAGTGCCTGACCTGACAAATGTTCTTCTGGAAGAATGGTCCAAACTTCCCATAAACACCCTCCTAAACCTTGTGGATGGCCTTCCCAGAAGAGTTGAAGCTGTTATAGCTGCAAAGGGCGGGGCCAACTCAATATTGAACCCTACGGACTAAGAATGGGATGCCATTAAAGTTCATGGGCGTGTAAAGGCCGGCGGCTCAATATGTTTGGCAATATAGAGTATCTTTAAAGTGAGGATTATTTACAGTGGATGTAAGATAACTACACACCAGGAAAGCAATAAACATGAAATGCATGAAAAGCGCCCCCTATTGTCTGCAATTACATCAGATATATCATATAGTATTATTATTGTGTCGTTATACCGCCTTTTATAATATCATATAATAAGATATAGAGCTAAGAATTTCTAGCTTGCCCCACACACAATGCTCCACATACTCTGATTACCGCCTTTCTGTTTGCGTAGAACCGCACCGATTTCTAAAGTAGTGCAATTGTGCGACTTCACTATAAGTTGCACAAATTCTGCGTCAGGTTTGATGTGACTGGGGTGTAAGAGAGGAACAATAGTGAACAGGGAACAAGGCAAGAGGGTATGGATACAGGGCAAGGCCAAGAGCAAGAGTTATGCAGGCCATGGGTCGAATTCCAAATGAATTTTCTTTAGAAAATCGGAAACTTAGTGTATTTTTTAATCCATTGGCGCCACCATTGATTTAGAAATTCGTCCAACCAAGCCTTCAATTTCACTTCATGTTGCTACAGAAAAGAATCGATATGAAATTTGTTCATTTTTCAAAACATTTCCAGCATGCCCTATCACTCAGATTCGATGGTTACATGAAACTCTGCTGTTTCTGTGACCCACTAATGTTGCAAAATTTGAACACATTTTTTGAAAAGATTTTTGAAAGAAAATTCTTTCAGAATTTGACCTGCGTATGGCCGGCTTTCGTGGCAACAGAGTCTGGCAGCAACACAGCAAACGGGGTACAGGGCAGGAGCAGCCAAAACACTGACTGAGGAGCCACAGCAGACGTGGAACTTAAGTACCCTCCCAGCAGGTGTGGCCAGGTGGAGCTGATTGCTGGAACCTACTGACTGCTGGTGAACACTAAAACTGCAGCTTTCTGCCCAGGGAAGCACAGTGCCACCAGGTTGTGACAATTATTTTGTACCACACCTAGATTAACCACATGCCACCCAGCCACTGTATAAATACGGCGGCAGGGCGGCACGGCTGGGCAAAACCACGTTTTAAAATGTGTGTTTTTAAAACAGGTAGAGGGCGCGCCGCTGCCCTACCTGTTCTGCCGATCACAGCCGCGGATGTCAGTCGCCGGGTCACAGCCGGTCGTTACCAGCTATGTCCCGGCGATCGGCGGCAATCGCTGACAGAGAGCAGGGCTGCAGTAGCTGTGCTTTCTGTCAGTTCCCTGACAGTTCCAGGACATGCTAATCGGGACAGAAGAGTTTATCTGTCCCGATCAGCAGTGTTCCCTGCAGTACACACCCCCGCCCCCTAGTAAAACACTCCCCTCACACAGTTAACCCTTTCCCTGAATAATAAAGTTCACCTCTTCCTCCCCAGTGCCATTAGTACAGTGTCAGTGTTTTTTTTTTTTTGCACTGATCACTATATTGGTGTCACTGGGGATGTCAGTGACCCCAAGTCAGTACCCCCCAATGTCAGAATGTCCACCGCAGTCCTGCAATCCTGCCATAAGTCGCTGATCGCCGTCATAAGTCGCTGATTGCCGCCATAATTCGCTGACCGCCGCCATTATTAGTATTAAAAAAAAACTAAAAATCCCAGTATCTTTTCCACCATTTGTAAACGCTATAACTTTCACGTAAACCAATTAATTTACATGTATTTTTTTTTTTTTTAGCAAAGACATGTCGCAGAATGCAATTTGGCAGAAATTTATGACTAAATTTGATTTTTAAATTTTTTTTTACTGGACATGTTTTGTAGCAAAAAGTCCAAAATATAGTTTTTTTTCCTCAAAATTGTCAGCCTTCTTTTTCTATAGTGCAAAAAATAAAAACCGCACAGGCGATCAAATACCACCGAATAAAAGCTCAGTTTGTGGGGAAAAAAAAGGATGTAAATTTCATTTATGTACCGTATTGCATGACCGCGCAATTGTCCGTTAAACTAGCGCAGCGCTGTATAGCAAAACAATGTTGTAAATTGCAGTATCTATACCATAGTTTGTAGACGCTATAACTTCCACACAAAGCAATCAATATACACTTATTGGGATTTTTTTTACCAAAAACATGGAGCAGAATACATTTTGGCCTAAATTTATAACCAACTTTGAGTTTACTATATATTTTTTATAGCTGAAAGCAAAAAATATCGTTTTTCTTCAAAATTTTTGGCCTTTTTTTGTTTATAGCGTGAAAAATAAAAAGCGCACAGGTGATCAAATACCACCGAAAGAAAGCTCTATTTGTGTGAAAAAAAGGACGTAAATTTTGTTTAGGTGCAGCATTGCATGACCGCGCAATTATCAGTTGAATTAGTGCAGCGCCGAGTAGCAAAAAGAGGCGTGGTCATCAAGGGGGGGTAAATCCTCTGGAGGGCAAGTGGTTAACAAATTAATTTATTGCGGAAGGTTGAGCTGCTGGATTTCTTTCATCTACATAATGGCGTGCATTATCAATTTGCACAGCAACTCATGGTATTCCATGGCATCAGAACGCATGCATGTTTTTGTGAATATGAAACCGCACGGTGCCACAGCACCAAATGGTTAAGTCTAGCGCATTTAAAAAAAAAAGGGTCATGGACTTAGTTCTCCACATATCTCGTAGGTACAGCAGCCCATTGAAATGAGTGCTAGGTTGTATCCATGACATGCACACACAAACTCTTATATGAACCTAACTTAGGTAGCGAGCCCCATTCAAGTTTATGGGAGGTGAATTCTGTTATTTAAAGGCTAATTTCACTATTTGCAAAAATAAATAAATAACTAAATGCACATTTTTTTTTTTGCAGATACAAAAATTGCATTCATTATTTTTTTTTACATTGCAGCCTGTAAAGCATTGCACTCCCCGATCACCAGATCAGGGGTGCAATGTCAGGATCCTGCAGTAAGCATCTGCCCTTACCTTTTTATAAAGGCAAGCAGTTACTAAATGGCAGAAAGAATCGATGAACTATGAGAGAGCTCACCAGCACCCTTGTAGTTCATTGAGAACTACAATCCTTCAGCGGCAATGGATGATGGTAGTCTATTCATTCACAGGAAACTGGTAAAATGAATATCTCCTGAACGTGAACCATTTAGGAGATATTAGCCCTTTCTGATAGCCGTTGCATGCGCTCTGAAGGATCGTTCCTTCACAGCTCTGTGCCGTGGCCCGGGACTCCCGTGTGCATGCGCGGGAGTGACATCATCGCGGCTCGGCCAGTCAGCCGGACAGAGCTCACAAACCCGTAAGGAAGACGGGTGAAGATGGAATCTCGGGGAGGAGCCATCAGAGTGCTCCGCTGGAGAGCTTTGTTTCCAGGTAAGTCCTTCATAATACGATAGTATGCCATGCACACCAGCACATTATTACAAATGAAACCAGCGCTCAAATCTTCATGCAGACTAGAAGGAATTTTGAATGTCAAACGTTGAGGCCTTCAAAGATCGGGAAATCTTGGTACTGGTAAACAAAAGCAAACAAGGGCGCACTCTCAACGTGCATGACCGTGGTACACCACAAATGTATTTAGAAAACATAAAGATGTATACTCACAAGCCAAAGAGAATAAAAACAGAGCAGATAAATCTGTAATGTCAGTCCAATGGAATTCTAGACCCTTGTAGGGATAGGCTAACGCGTTTCGGGAGACGGACCAGCACATTATGCCTTTACCATGCAGGGGGTGGTTTTTTGGATGCGGTGTCCTACCACCTAAAAAGAAAGGAAGAACTTACCCTAATTTCAAACTCTTACTGACACTTCCATTGTTTTATTTTCTTGCATCAAATTATGGTAGATAATAAACTGCGTGCCCGGGCACTGTACACTCAGCCTTACTTGCATGAGAAAACTGCCTCCGGCTTAAACAAAACTCTGAAAAAAATCTATCTGTCGGGGATCGCCGCAGCGCTGGGCTCGGCGCAGGTGCAGTGCACCGCCCTGTGCAGGGACGTGGGCACTGGGACCTGGCCGACCACGGCAATCAAGTTCGCGCATGCGTGGTAGAGACCGCGGGCGCGCGCTTGGCACCAATGACAGCGCAGGGCGGGATATTTAAATGGCCCTGAGCTGTCATTCAGTGCCTTCTGGTCTCCTTGTATCCTGTATCCTGTGAACCTGTGTATAAGTGAGTTGCTGACCCGGATTGTGCCCTGACCTTGCTGTTTTCTCCTGTCCTGACCCTTGCTTGCCTGGCCTCTCTCCTGGATGCCCCCTATTGGACCTGACCTGCTGTTGTTGACCTGGCGTGTGACCCGACTACTCTCTGCCCGCTGCTTTGTACCGCACCGTCCCCATAGTTACCGACCCGGCCTGCCTGACCTCGCACTCGCTTAGCCATCTATCCCGTCGGGATCTCCCGGCCTTCTCACATTAGGCTCTTCCTCTTCGGGAGCCCCTGGCGGATACCCCTACCAGTGGTGAGTGTGCCCAGTAACTGTGACCTGGTCTCAGAGCTCTACAAGTCCATCCCCACCATCAGGGGCCCTGGTGAACAAGTGCTCAGGGACTTAGATTCCGCACGCTGGAAGCACCTCACCGGTGGGTTGCTAGAGGTACTGCTGGGTGGTCCCTTACACTATCTGTCAGTAGGCTATATACTTATTTATTTATTACAAATACTTACATTATTATTATTATTATTATTATTACATTGAGTTTATATAGCGCCAAAGGGTTTGCTCAGCGCTGTACAATAGAGGGGGGGACAATACATGAAACATTACAGCAACTACAAACAGCACACGAGGGGTTAGAGGGCCCTACTCTTTTGAGCTTACAACCTAGGGGGGAGGGGGTAGTGGTACAGGAGGAAGTGGCTGTGGGGGATGGAGTGGTAGGAGGAATGAAGGGGAACAGCTGTTAGGTGAGGGTGGGGTAGGCTTCCCTGAAGAGGTGGGTTTTCAGTGTGCGCCTGAAGGTGAGGAGGGAAGGTGACAGTCTGATGGATTGGGGTAGTGAGTTCCAGAGGATGGGGGAGGAACTGGAGAAGTCTTGCAGTCGTGCGTGGGAGGAGGAGACCAGGGAGCAAGATAGAAGGAGGTCCTGTGAAGAGCGAAGGGTACGGGTAGGGTGGTACCTGGGAATCAGGTCGGTGAGGTAGTTAGGGGCAGTGTTGTGAATGGCTTTGTAGGTCAGAGTGAGTAGTTTGAATTTGATGCGTTGGGCAATCGGGAGCCAGTGGAGGGATAGGCAGAGGAGGGTGGCAGAGGTGGAGCACAATCAATGTACGCAGCCCTTTACACATATATATTGTACATTCACATCAGTCCCTAACCCTCAAGCAGGACACAATCTGAGGTCCCTAACTCCCATTCATACATACACATACTAGGGACAATTTAGACAGGAGCCAATTCACCTACCAGCATGTCTTTGGAGTGTGAAAGGAAATCCACGCAGGCACAGGGAGAACGTGCAAACTCCAGGCAGGTAGTGCCATGGTTGGGATTGAACTGATGATCCTAGTACTGCCAGGTGGAAGCACTAACCACTTAGCCACTGTGCTGCCCGAGCTGTGCTTTCCTGCATGCATACTAATGAGCTTCACTTCAGATGGATTAGTTGCCATGCAATTGACACTCAGTCCATGAGTAATGGATAAAGGACTCCTGAAAGGATTATAAACCGGAGATACCGTCGCAGTCTTTCTCATATTTTCTCCTCCAAGGTGATGGAACATGATTTAAAAATGTACCGATAAAGCACACAGCACAGACCTCCAAATTTTCTTTATTTATAGTCAAGACAGTATCCCAGATGCTGGACTTCTTACAAATGCAAAACACACAAAACCTTATTTAAACACAGTATCATGGAAAACGTTCCCACAGAAGGTAAAACACAAAACCTCGTACTATTAATAAACACCAAAATATAACTGAACATAAATGAACTGCAAACAAAAAGTAATATAAAGAAATCTTTAAATAGATGACTTAATTGAAATAATGGCTGCTGTAACTATTTAGCATTAACATAATAAAACCAATAAATGTTCTCTACGATCACCGACTGGCATCACGGTAATCAGTGTGTGTAGAATATTAAGTGGTCTGTAATCCAGTGGTATCACTAGGGTTGGTGTCACCTGGTGCGATAAAACATGGCAGCCAAATGTTGCAGCTCTTTGGCGTGCATTGCGGCTGTTAATAAGGCATGCAAGCAGTATTAGAGCTATGGGATTATAGGTTAGGCAGTTCCTAATGGCTCAGTCCCCAGGAGCAGTAATGGACAATGGCCAACAAGCCCTCTCACCAGACCCAGTGAAGCTTCAGTAGTCATTCCTCTGGTTGGATGTTGGCTTACCCTGTTTTGCGCAGGGAAACTCTGGTCAGTAGTGCAGCATCCCTGTACCCTGGGAGTGACTAAGCCTCTCTCTCTCTGGTGGTGCTGGGCAGCATGGCTCTCTCCCCCCTCCATCTCTCTCTCCCTGGTGGTGCTGGGCAGCATGGCTCTCTCCCCCCTCCATCTCTCTCTCCCTGGTGGTGCTGGGCAGCATGGCTCTCCCTCTCTCTGTGGTAGTGCTGGGCAGCATGGCTCTCTCTTTCTGTGGTAGTGTTGGGCAGCATGTCTCTTTCTCTCTCTCCCTCCCTCTCTGTGCTGGGAAGCATCTCTCTCTCTCCCCCCCCCCTCCCCCCTATCTATCTGTGCTGGGAAGCATCTCTCTCTCTCTCTCTCTCTCTCTCTCTCTCTCTCTCTCTCCCTCTCCCTCTCCCTCTCCCTCTCCCTCTCCCTCCCTCCCTCTCTCTCTCTCCCCCCCCCCCCTCTCTCTCTCTCTCTCTCTCTCGTGGTGTTGGGCAGCGTGCGTCCCCCCATCTCTCTCTCAGTGCGGGGCAGCATCTCTCTCTCTCTCTCTCTCTCTCTCTCTCTCTCTCTCTCTCTTTCTCCCCGTGATGGGCAGCATGTCTCTCTCTCTCTCTTTCTCCCCGTGATGGGCAGCATGGCTCTCTCTCTCTCTCTCTCTCTCTCTCTCTCTCTATCTCTCTATCTCTCTGGTGGTGCTAGGCAGCATCTCTCTCTCTCTCTCTCTCTCTGGCTGTGATGGGCGGCATGGCTCTCCCTCTTTCTCTCTCTCTGGCAGTGATGGGCAGCATGGCTCTCATTCTCTCCCTCTTTCTTTCTCTGGCGGTGATGGGCAGCATGGCTCTCCTTCTCCCCTTCTCTCTCTCTCTCTCTCTCTCTCTCTCCGTGATGGGCAGCATCTCTCTCTCTCTCTCTCTGCTAGGCAGCATCTCTCTCTCTCTCTCTCTCTCTCTCTCTCTCTCTCTCTCTCTCTCTCTCTCTCTCTATCTCTATCTCTCTCTCTCTCTCTGGCGGTGATGGGCAGCATGGCTCTCCCTCTTTCTCTCTCTCTGGCAGTGATGGGCAGCATGGCTCTCCTTCTCTCCCTCTTTCTCTCTCTCTGGTGGTGATGGGCAGCATGGCTCTCATTCTCTCCCTCTTTCTTTCTCTGGCGGTGATGGGCAGCATGGCTCTCCTTCTCCCCTTCTCTCTCTCTCTCTCTCTCTCTCCGTGATGGGCAGCATCTCTCTCTCTCTCTCTCTCTCTCTCTCTCTCTCTCTCTCTCTGCTAGGCAGCATCTCTCTCTCTCTCTCTCTCTCTCTCTCTCTCTCTATCTCTATCTCTCTCTCTCTCTCTCTGGCGGTGATGGGCAGCATGGCTCTCCCTCTTTCTCTCTCTCTGGCAGTGATGGGCAGCATGGCTCTCCTTCTCTCCCTCTTTCTCTCTCTCTGGTGGTGATGGGCAGCATGGCTCTCCTTCTCCCCTTCTTTCTCTCTCTCTCTCTCTCTCTCTCTCTCTCTCTCTCTCTCTCTCTCTCCTGCTGTTTTCATCTGTGAATCCAATGGAGGGAGGCAACTTCTATCTTCATTGGTGCTGCTGCCCATAAAAACCAGCCAGCTTTTACCTTTTATTTTTGCTCACAGCTTAGAAACGGAAATGTAAAAGCTAAAGGAAAATCCTGTTCTTTTTTTTTTGGGGGGGGGGGGGTGAGTTTTCCCCATAAATTCCAAAGCAGACACTCAATAAAGGATAAATGTCTGGTCTGATACTGATTTTGAAGGGACCCTCCTTTTCTGTTTGTGTTTTTTTTGCATGGGGTTCTCCTTTAATATAATTCTGAGAACATCATTTAGGATTCGGGTCTAGTATTGATTTGTGTCAGATATCTGAATGTTTTTAGAACCACGAGGGTCCCCACTACCAAGGTACCCTCCACATGTTGAAGGCATTTGGCATGGTATGGTTAAAGGGTGCATGCTTGCTTACCTATCCACTTTCCTGGACAGCCAGACTGCATGCTTGGATAAGGGTCTGGTGTGTAATTGGGGGGGGAGGGCAATGTGTTTTTTTTTTCATTTTCTTCATAAATTTACCCTTTAGAAAGACATATCTGACCCGCATCAAGGATAAGTGTCCGGTATGTAACATCTATACAAGAGCTTAAGCTAGGATAAGGGTCTAGGATTGATGAAGGGAATCCCTCACAGATTTGTTTACAAATGGAACAAAGCTGACGGGAAGTGGTTAGCGCTTCGGTCTAATAACACTAGGGTCATTGGTTTGAATCCCAACTGTGGATCTACCTACATGGAGTTTGTATGTTCTCCCTGTGCCTGCATGGGTTTCCTCCCACACCGCAAAGGCACGTTGGTAGGGTAATTGGCCCTAGTATATGTATATATATAAATGTGAGTTAGGGACCTTAGATTTTACGCTCCTTGAGGGTTAGGGACTGATGAGAATGTACAATATATGTAAAGCGCTATGAAAATTGATGGTGCTATATAAGTACCTGTAATAATAAAACATAAATTGTATACATAGTACAGGTGCCCCACTTCACAGGCAGGTTTAGGATATCCCTATAATGGAACCGGACCCCGACTGCACTAGGGTATTTCCGTTAGACTCCCACTTCCCTGTCCAAACACAGATCCACGGACACCACCACTGGCCATACAAGAGGAGACAGCACCAGACTTGAAGGATTCCTGCAGATAGACTGCTTTATTTTAACAGAGACACAAGATATATACACATGGCGGGGAAATACACATTCAGTAACAGGAAACACATCAGCAGGCAGTCCCATCAGGGGGAAGGGCTGCCGGAAACACACCCCACCAAGCCAATACACAAACACATCCCATAATAGTTTGCTCCCAAGCAAGACACACAATAGAACAATGGGATACAGCCACATGGCAGTGAACAATGAACAACCCCAACCTATACATGTCTACACAATATCAGGACATTCCACCGTGTACCCCTAACAGGCACAGGGTGACTTACACATAAGAGGGATATGGGGAGCTGAGACAGGGGTCATCCCACCTCTCTAAAAAGGGCTGTGTTCCATGGGCCCCCCACCCAAAGTCACTCCCGTCACAATCTCCAAGCATGATATTTAAAGGAATTGTGCATTTTAATGTTTCACTTTAAGCAAAATTAAAAGAACCTCTCCCCACTGAATGGAAATTTGAACATTATTTGGCATTGGTGCATGTCCCCCAGGGCTATGCCCAGCATCCCATTCCTTTAATTTGACAATTCCTTGGCTATTAGCCTCACATAGGGGTAGAATTTATTTTAACGTTTCCTCTCCTAATGACTTTAATGGGGTTCAGATTAATATTTGAACTTAGGAGCAGATTTTTAAATCCTTTTTATTTTAGGTAGGCAACAGAACAAGCTAAGGTCATTTACAACCTAGGATCAATTTTGCAAACATCCTGTAAACCAGTGTTTCTCAACTCCAGTCCTCGTGGACCCCCAACAGGTCATGTTTTCAGGATTTCCATTATTTTGCACAGGTGATTTGATCAGTTTGAACGGTCTGGATAAAAGCGCACAGATGTGTCCCAAAGGAAATAAGTGAATGGTATATGTCAACTATGATTGGTGGGGAAAAAACTCACTGCTGCCATGGTAAAAACACATCGGTTTGTGGGAGGTATGAACAGGAGCCAGGCGCTGTGTAGTTTTGTGATAGAAATAATACACCTTGTATGGAGGTGTGTCTTTAAAAAGTCATATGGTAAAACAATAATAAATAACCAGCCTGTGGCTTTAGGAAGCCACAGACTTGACAAAGCGCATGCGCGCGAAACATGTTGTCCCAGCAACCGGCCTCTTCCTTCTAAAGCTGCGGCTCCAGCAAGAGTTCCCCCCCTCTGTCTCTCCACATCGTGGTGACGTCATCCAGGACGCTGGGACGTCGGGTAAACGTGGTCCCTGCACTGACAGGCATTCTACTCCACTGCTTCCCTCTGAGCGGACGGGCCGTCCATCTTGGAACCTGGCTTCCTAAAGCCACAGGCTGGTTATTTATTATTGTTTTACCATATGACTTATTAAAGACACACCTCCATACAAGGTGTATTATTTCTATCACAAAACTACACAGCGCCTGGCTCCTGTTCATACGATTTGATCAGTTTCACTGCCTTAGTAATTACCACAGCTGTTTCATCTGAGGGAAATCCTGAAAACATGACCTGTTGGGGGTCCATGAGGACTGGAGTTGAGAAACACTGCTGTAAACCAAAACCAGGCGCATTTGTTTCATGACTAATAAGGAGCCGAAACAACATCATCTACATGCTAGACAAGCATTCGCATTCTCTTGATTTTAATCATTGGTTTCATCATTCCCTCTCTCTGTCTCTGTTCTACAAAAGATCACCTTAAATATCTCCCTCAGCTTTGAACTGCCCTGAATAATGGTGAGTGCCTCAACAGTTGGACAAAACAACAAGAAAAAATAGCTGATTGCGGGCCCCATGTCCATAGACACATATGAGTATGAAGCCGAATATTGACTAGACAAGTAAAATGATACATGGACTGCAAGATAAAGAAACATTGTTCTTGTTGCATTAATGAGGGCCTGGAGTTTAGGACTGTTACATTTTGAATTTGTATCTTTTATATTCCATATATGTCTTACAAGCAAAAATATTGTGAACACGAGAGAGAGGAGAGTGAGAATAAATGGTATAAAGATACCAAAAATTACCATTATTATTAAAAAAGTGGGGTCAGTATACACTGTCACACCAATCATCGAATCATTGGTTGAATTTCTGAAAGATTGTTCTTGATGAGTTACAGAAGTCGTCCAAATGAATGGGACACTGATGAGAAATGATCCCATTGCTGATAACATCAGAAGCTGTGGGAGGAATGTTGTGATGGCCCTCTTCACCCAAACAAAGACAACAAATCGGAGGTTAGAGATGGCCGAGCAGTAGTAGGCACAGAGGATGGTGGTCAACCAAAAGTTAAGGAAGCCAAGCGTATGAAGAGAAACATAAGCAGTCAGTAAAACTTCTTTCTCAAAAAACTTCTCGATCCATACAAGGAATATCGTATTCCCCATTGTCAAGAGAAGCTGCAGAAGGGCGTTGACCAGTCCTTTGGTCAGGTGGATCAGATCAGGAGGTTTTATCTTCTGTCTGCTTTTCATGCCTTTCAAATTAACAATAAATATGTACATGTTCAACGCAATTCCAGTGCTACTTTCTATCATAAGTAAAGTTATGAATGCGATATACAGCGGAGGAACCATGATGTAGGCTAAGTCCAAAACTAGCCGCTATCTTTCTCTGTCTTGTTTTTATAACAAAAGTCAAAGAATGCCTTAAAAATCCCGGTGCTTGATCTTTCCTTGGTATTCCACCAAGCATTTGAGAGATACAGATTTAATCATTTGCAGCCAATATACTGATATAGTGTAGTAATGTAATCTGAAGGTAAATGAGAAGATGCAGCACAGGAACATTGTATGAAATCTGAATCATGCAAATAGTCAGTGGCTTCTATTCCCTTGATTTAAATTGTAAAGATAAAATAGATTTTCATAATGTTCCCTACTGTTCGGAGTCAGACATTAAAGAAAAAAAAAAGAAAAAAAAAACTTTAAATGATTTTTATGAAGTTAAAGTTACTCTGTTAACTGAAAAATATTTCTAACTTATAGTGGTTGTAAAGGCTAAAGGGTGTTGTCAGCGCCTGTGGTAGTGAGCTCTTTAATCCACAACTTGGGGTTCCCCAGGGCCCAGAGTCTAAGCCTCAGCCTGCTTGTTCACCAGGGCCCCTGATGGTGAGAATG
Source organism: Staurois parvus (assembly GCF_062004578.1). Taxonomy (NCBI): domain Eukaryota; kingdom Metazoa; phylum Chordata; class Amphibia; order Anura; family Ranidae; genus Staurois; species Staurois parvus. The sequence continues at coordinate 3,097,221 of NW_028317830.1, forward strand.
GACTTGGAGCAGGCTGGGACCGGGTCGCGGCCCCCAGGTACACCCAGCCAGAGGCGTATTTACCACAAGGCAAACAAGGCACCTGCCTAGGGTGGCATTTTTCAGGGGGGCAGCACCACCCCCCCCCCCCAGAAGAAGGGATGAAAAAGGGACATGCATGCCATGGGAACCAGGTGGGATCCGAGAGAAGCGGTGAGCTGCTTGATGGTTTATGTAGAGCCTAACTCCTGTTCCTGGGGATGTCCAGAGTTGTGAAGATGAGTGTCTTTTTCTCTATTACCGGGGGAAGGGGGGTTGGAAGGGGAGTTGGTCTATGAGAGAAGATGATTTTTGTGTTGCCTATAGACTATATAGGAGCAATGTCAGGAATGAAGCCGGAATCAAGAACAGCAAGGAGGTAAGAATAAACACACAAGAGGCTGCAGGCTAACTTGTGTCAGGTGTTTACCTTCATGTATTCTATGCATGAAGGTGAAAAACTTTCAGTGTCCAGCTCCCCCCTCCAGCCTCCCCCTCCCCAATACTTACCTGAGCCTGATCTCTATCTAGCGCTGTACACAGGAGCGGCAGCTCTCCCAGGTCTCTCTCCTCATTGGCTCAGACACAGCAGTGGGAGCCATTGGCTCCTGCTGCCGTCAAGTACAGCCAGTGAGGAGGGAATGGGGGTGAGGCCAAGCTGAGCTCTGTGTGTCTTATAGACACACAGAGGTGGCTCATGAGCAAGCACATATGGGTCCCCCCAGAGCAAGCGGCTTGCTCTAAGGGCACTCAATGGGGGGGGAGGGGCCCGGAGCACCGGCAGGAGACCTTAGAAGATTAGGATCAGCGCTGCTCTGTGCAAAAACACTGCACAGAGCAGGTAAGTATGACATAAAAACATCTGAACCTTTAGTATCACCTTTAGTATCACTTTATTTAATGGAAATTCTAACTCCACTAACCCATAGTAACCCATGAACTAATCATTTACTCTCTCAGCTATTGCAATGCATTGCTAACAGTCTTACAGACTTACTGTAGCTTGCAGTCAGTTATGAAAGGAGCTAAAAGAAATACATGAACAGGGGCGGACTGACCATTTGGAAACTCAGGCACTGCCCGAGGGCCCGGGGTCAATAGGGGGCCCCATGAGATGCCCCTGGTACCTTTTTCATAGGCTTTTTTGAGTTTGGGCAAGGACACATGGGCCCCATGACCCCCTATTGCCCGGGGGCCCCATGATTTGTCAGTCCGCCCCTGTACATGAATACACTTTCCTAAATGTTTTTATTCAAGTCAATCTCTGAGCAGGGGCGGACTGACCATTTGAAAACTCGGGCACTTCCCGAGGGCCCGGGGTCAGTAAGGGGCCCCATGAGATGCCCCTGGTACCTTTTTCATAGGCTTTTTTGAGTTTGGGCAAGGACACAGGGGCCCCATGATCCCCTATTGCCCGGGGGCCCCATGAGTTGTCAGTCCGCCCCTGTCTCTGAGTATAATTCTTACAGGAAATAGAGACAATTCTTTCAGATCATGTTGTATATGCTTACAAAATCCTAATTTTTACTGAGCCCACCTTTCTCCCTTTTTTGCCTGTCTTTGTATTCTAAAGCTAAATTCTCTTTTGTCTGAACATAATATGTGCCTATCTTTTTTATATATGTGATCACCTCTCCTGGTGTATCTGTTACAGGCAAAATATATAATAATGGCATTCTAAAGAAAACCTAGGAAATGTATAGAATGCGTGACGTGTTTTGATGTGTCTGTAATTTTATTTTGTTATATATTTTCCCTAGGTATTGTATAGAATACTTAGGTATTATGCAGAGTGACAAATACTTCCTAGGCAAAGTATGACAAAAGAGTTATCAAAACATGACATTTCTGTGTTCTTTTAATGTGCTGTACACTTTACCTAGACATTGCATGGAATACCCAGGAATTATGTAGAATGACTAATACTGCCTAAGCAAAGTATGAAATATTAGCCATGGAAAGGCCTTTTCTTGACAAAATGTACAATTTAATTCCTGGAATGGTTTGTAAAATAATGTTTGCCTAACTAAACACTAGGGAGTGTTGTCCCCTTCAAATTAGTCCCCCTGTGAAGCAATGAACTTTTCTAAAGGACTGCCACTGGCTGAAACATTTTTGGAATTTGATTTCTGGAACGCTTTGCAGTATCTCTGCCACGGTGCGCTGAATGTCCAGAATGTCATCAGATCTGTGTGCTTTTAAGGTATTTTTTCATTTTGGAAACATCCAAACGTTGTGGATACTAAGTCAGGGGAATAAGGTGGTTGGCCAAGTTCTAAGTCAGTAGAAAACATTGTTAGAAGCTTTCCTTAACCTAATATCTAATATCTTCTTATTAACAGTACTAACATAAGTATGAATGAGTTGGATCTTAATAGAATAATTGAGTTATTATATTTATATTTGTTCTAGATTGGGAAAAGTAAGTAATTAGACTTCAGAGTCTGTGAATATACCCATGAACATATATCTTGGGTTTTCTTTACATTCAAGCCACACATGTGGTAGCAATTGGTCTATCCATCCTCCCCCATCTGTGTAAGAGATTATGTTTCACTAATTAGAGAATTGTAAAAATCTATTTCATACATGTTAGGTTTACAAGATTTATACTGTAATATTTCTTGATTACGATATTTATATATGAGATAACTCTTATTAAGATTACTTTTAGAAGAATATATATATATATATATATATATATGTGTGTGTGTAATACATCTAATTTACTCTGATTGATGGAATGTCTAGACCAGGGGTGGGCAAACATTTTGACTTGAGGGCCGCAATGGGTTCATATATTGGACCCGGGGGCCGGACCAAGAGTAGATGAATGATGTGTATGTGTCATCCATAGTAAGTATAGTAATATTCCCCCATAGTAAGCATAGTAATTCATCCCCCATATAGTAATTCATCCCCCATATAGTAATTCATCCCCCATATTGTAATTCATCCCCCATATAGTAATTCATCCCCCATATAGTAATTAATCCCCCATATAGTAATTCATCCCCCATATAGTAATTCATCCCCCATAGTAATTCATCCCCCATAGTAATTCATCCCCCCTATAGTAATTAATCCCCCATATAGTAATTCATCCCCCATAGTAATTCATCCCCCATAGTAATTCATCCCCCATATAGTAATTCATCCCCCATATAGTAATGCATCCCCCATATAGTAATTCATCCCCCATATAGTAATTCATCCCCCATAGTAATTCATCCCCCATAGTAATTCATCCCCCATATAGTAATTCATCCCCCATAGTAATTCATCCCCCATATAGTAATTCATCCCCCATATAGTAATTCATCCCCCATATAGTAATTCTTCCCCCATAGTAATTCATCCCCCATATAGTAATTAATCCCCCATATAGTAATTCATCCCCCATAGTAATTCATCCCCCATATAGTAATTCATCCCCCATATAGTAATTCATCCCCCATAGTAATTCATCCCCCATATAGTAATTCATCCCCCATATAGTAATTAATTCCCCATATTAATTCATCCCCCCTATAGTAAGCCCCCCCTGTGTCAATTCACTTACCTTTGCTCCGCACGTTCCTCTCGCCGTGTTCTCGCGCCATTCCGGTGTAGCATGAAAATCTGTCCCCCTCAACGTATCTGCGCATGTGCCAGTTTCCGGCATTGGCAGCCGATTGGCGATCTCCGGCACATGCGCAGATACGTCGAGGGGGACAGATCCTCATAGGAGACAGATTTTCATGCTACACCGGTCTTCAGGGCGGACTGTGAGAGGAGCCTAGCTCCGCGGGCCAGATTAAAAGGTCTGCCGGGCCGTATACGGCCCGCGGGCCGTAGTTTGCCCATTGCTGGTCTAGACCTTCTTAGGTTACACTCAGACTTTAGGAGAAGTAGACTGGAGGTTTGTTATATATACACATCTGTTTCCAATTATCTTGGTGGGACTACAAGGAACACAAGAGAAGATCAGCCCATGTTTAGGAGATGGTGGGGGCTGGATTGCTCTTTTAAGAGCAGAACAAAGACTTCTTAAGGACACTCTTTGCTAGAAGCCTTGATGCGACACACACACACACACACACACACACACACACACACACACACACATATACATATATACAATCTTATTATCAAGAACTTAACTATATTTTTTGGACATTATTTAAACATTCTGTATGCCAATATTTTATTTCTAATTTTAAGCAACATTATTATTAAATCATCTTTTTTGAGATTATGCAAGAAGTGGAAGGACTTTCTATCTGAACATTTCTCATCAATACAAGTTAATAAAATTTTGAGACAATACGATATTTTACAAACATCTTCCTTCACACTCAAACAAATGCCAACAGATTGCATGACGCACCCCGGCCCTTGTCAATGTTAGGAATAGGAACTCACACAGTGGCTCCCCAGGAAGCAAGAACATTTTTTTTCTTCTAGTCCATTTTTTTTTTTGGCCTGTATTTCCAGATTCAATCTGATCCAACTTTACCTTTGTCAGCATTGTCATTATTGAACCAAAGCATGCACAAAATATTAACCTGATCACCTTCCATTTTCTCATTTCTAGCATCTTTACTGGCATGGCCACAGTTGGCATGAATGGTTTGTTCCCAGTTTCTGCATCTATGGACACCGTTGGTTTCCTTTATGTAGACACAACAGGTAACAGAAATGAAAGCCTCTTCGGTAACCTTTACTTCACCACCATTTTGGTTTCTTCCATCGTGGACTACTACGTCATTAATACTTTGTGCAGTAAGCTCCCTCTCTTGCATAGACTCATATGTTTATTTCTGTATATTGTGTGAATGCTTTTTATTATTTTTTCCAGTTGTTTCTCGAGCTATATGTCTTTATATTTTTGGGCAGGGACGTGAGACCCACTTTATCTTTTCAGCCAAAAAGAGCTTTGTATGGTGTTCTTCCCAGAATAAAATGCATAGCTCTTCATACGTCGGATGAAATATAGCCCCACACTCAATCAGCCAGTTTTTTTTATCTTGCATCCCGCTGATACAAATGATGGAGCACTATTCCTCCCCCACTGACACCAATGATGGGGCTCTATTCCCCCCACTGACACCAATGATGGGGCACTATTCCCCCTACTGACACCAATGATGGAGCACTATTCCTCCCACTGACACCAATGATGGAGCACTATTCCTCCCACTGACACCAATGATGGGGCACTATTCCTTCCACTGATATCAATGATGGGACACTATTCCTCCCACTGATACCAATGATGGAGCACTATTCCTCCCACTGACACCAATGATGGAGCACTATTCCTCCCACTGACAGCAATGATGGGACACTATTCCTCCCACTGATATCAATGATGGGACACTATTCCTCCCACTGACACCAATGATGGGGCACTATTCCTCCCACTGACACCAATGATGGGGCACTATTCCTCCCACTGACACCAATGATGGGGCACTATTCCTCCCACTGATATCAATGATGGGACACTATTCCTCCCACTGACACCAATGATGGAGCACTATTCCTCCCACTGACACCAATGATGGGGCACTATTCCTCCCACTGACACCAATGATGGGGCACTATTATTCCCACTGATACCAATGATGGGGCACTATTCCCCCCACTGACAATAATGATGGGGCACTATTCCCCCCACTGACACCAATGATGGGGCACTATTCCCCCTACTGACACCAATGATGGAGCACTATTCCTCCCAATGACACCAATGATGGAGCACTATTCCTCCCACTGATACAAATAATGGGGCACTATTCCTTCCACTGACACCAATGATGGGGCACTATTCCTCCCACTGATACAAATAATGGGGCACTATTCCTTCCACTGACACCAATGATGTGGCACTATTCCCCCTACTGACACCAATGATGGAGCACTATTCCTCCCAATGACACCAATGATGGAGCACTGATCTTCCCACTGACACCAATGATGGAGCACTACTCTTCCCACTGATACCAGTGATGGGGCACTATTCCTCCCACTGACACCAATGATGGAGCACTATTCCCCCTACTGACACCAATGATGGAGCACTATTCCTCCCAATGACAACAATGATGGAGCACTGCTCTTCCCACTGACACCAATGATGGAGCACTACTCTTCCCACTGATACCAATGACGGAGCACTATTCCTCCCACTGACACCAATTATGTATTTTTTTTTTACTCCCCCAAGCCCATGGCACTGTTTACTCCCATCGATACCAGGGCATTTTGTACTCCCACTGGCCAAAGTCTGGCCTCCGTAAAGTTTGAAGGGCCGTAAATTGGCCCTTTGTTTTGAAACTTTTAAGACCCCTGGTCCAAGGCAACCCTCACCACTCACAAAGCCAGGGTGGTGTCTTAAGAGCCAATCAGAACATTGAAAATAATCTGTGTATTTTAAAAAAACTGACTGGTGGAGTGAGGGCTTTATTTTGTCCAGCTTATGAAGAACCAGGCCTTTCATTCTGGGATTAAGCAAACACCATAAGCAGCTCTCTTTTGCTGCAAAGCTAAAGTGCTATTTGAAAGGATCTAGATAACTTCCATTTTGTTGATGTACGCCATTTTAAGTATTAAGTTAGCTTTTTGCAGATATATTAGAAGTTTAATGAAACTGTTTTAGTTGTTCAAGGATGTATCAACAGAAGCTAACATGACCCTGACAATGTCTTTGTCTGGCTGTTTCTCAGAAAGTTAGCCAAAACAATTTGTACCAAGAAATGTATATGTTATGTTTCATGCAGTCCGCTCATAATGGAAATTTACAAGTTACAGTTTTGAAACTCGCTCCCCCCCCCCCCTTATTTTATCTGTAGTCTATATAATCTTACTAATGTCTAATGAACTTTGAACATCTCTGAACATAAGCTGCCGTTATTTCCGTGTTCAAGGGGTGTTCCCAGAATTCTGCTGATAAACCAGGAATCTCTCCACAGACCGGGGGTCTCTGAGGGGAAAAGAAAATCATTCCTTTCACTATTCACGTATCGTATATTCCCTGGATCCACTTCCCCTGTCATTATTACCTATAAATATTTGTTTGTGTTGGAGACCATGCTGGACTGACTGGATTGGTCACTGGTCCTGGATGGGTATTCATGTGGGCAAATAGGAAGGAAATCCTTCCAGTGGATAGTGCCCAATAATAGATAGTGGTGATGGGCCCTCTTGGGGATTGGGCTGCTGCCCTTTCTTTGTGACCTTACGGTCATTTCAGCATGTGGACATGGATAAAAAGAAAGGAGCACCCAGTTTCCAGAGAAGTGCAGCTTCTGAAGTATGGTTCATAGAGGTTAATTAAAAAGGAACAACACGTACATCAAGCCAACCCATTTTGGTGGAATAGACTCCCCCTTCTTCAGGGATGTTGCTGCATACTATTTAATGAGAACAATTCTTACGAAAGGTTATGTTCAAATGACAAGATGCAGCCTTTATTGCATGAGCAAAATGTATTCTGCTATGTGTCTTTGGTAAAAGATCCCAAAAAGTGTATATTAATTGGTTTGTGTGACAGCAATAGCATCAACAACTGATGTTATACAGCATACAGTATACTGGAATTTACGCACCTATGATGCCATACTGGTAATAGCAGTGATCAGCGACTTATAGCGTGACTGTGATAGTGTGGTTGGAAATCTGGTGCTAACAGACCCTTGCTGGGAGGTATCCTAACTGACTCAGTAGTGACACTAATACAGATACAGTATAATGCTGTATACTGCCATTGTACTAATGACACTGGGGCGGAAGGGGTTAACATCAAGGTGCCATCAAGGGGTTAATGGTGCCTAACAAGTGTAATATGTGCTGCTTTTAATAAGAGATCTGGCAGTTTTTTCCCCTGCTTTTCAGGGAGAAGAAACAGCCAGGTTTGCTGATCTGTGTCCAGAGCCCTGTGTGTTGTGCTGTGATTGGCTACAGCTGATCAGCAGGTCTCATCCAAAAATCATTGTCTGGGACTTGCTGTCAAAATCCTGCTATAGCCAATGACAGCACGCATTAGAAGGGGGTGCGCTCATTCTTCTATGGCCAGCTTAAGGGATACTTTTACATTAAGAAGTTACCTATGTTCATCTTAGTTAAACATTAGGGGGGGGGGGGGAGAACAAAAATTGTGAGCTGTGACCAGGACAGTAATGAAGGTAAAATTTCAAAATAGAGATACTTCTTCCAACGTCAACTGCAAAGGAGGGGGTTACATTTCTGTTGCTTTGTTGCAAGTGAAGGCAAATCTCCCCAATGGGACGTAGATGAAAATAAAAAAATGATAGACATTTATAAAATGCATAACATTTGTGGCTTTAGATGTATATCTTACCAAAGAGGAAATGACACTGTATTTGTTTTTTAAGTCAAGACAACAGTTTTGTTCAGCCAACAGCTTTTTCTTTCATTTCTGATTGCCCAACATTAGAATTATGGATTGAACAGAAGGATATACAGTCCCATTGTAGTCACCCTGGTGAGAATCATTCTATATTGGAGATGTTGAAGATGGTGTTGGGATGTGGAAGCTGAAGATTAGATCCAGGAATAGTCATAGTATCATTGTCTGGATGCTTGGACATTGCCTTGAATGTGGGAATGTTTGATCTTTGGTCTGTTTTTACAGATCCTAATGATCAAAAGTTCATGTCTCAGCAGTGATGAAATACGAATGATATAGCAGATTGGTGTTAACAGAAATGGCAAACAGACAACTAACATCATTGCGGATGGCAAAAAAATACATTTTAAAACAGCAAATGGTTATACATGAGTTCTCTGTCACATTCTGAAGAACATTTTTTGTTTTATTGAAAAAAGGGATGTCAATGTACAGAACATAGATATCAATCCATAGATACAATGTAGTAAGAGGTATCATATGATGTATATATTATGGATAGTACACAAGGTAAGTCATAGGTCTCATAGCTACCTGTACAAAATCGGAGTAAAGCAACATACAGAAAAGTATTCAGTAGGCTTTAAGACGTCAAGTATGGGAGGGCTTCTCATCAACCAGAATGTACATTACTATAAAGTAACCATCAGGGAACACCGCTTCAGGTTGGGGGGGCGAAGAGTAAAGGACCAAGGAGGATAGGTTTCTGGGCTCTCACTCCTGGAAAATCAATCATCTATAACATGGGGCAGGGGAGGACTCTTCAAAAGGGTGTGCTTAGGGTGAAATTTATCAACTATGGCCAATCTCATCCTCCCATGTAGGAAATTTGCTAGGAGTAGGTTGAGGGCAGAGAGAACATAGGTGAGAAAAACAAAGGGAAGGGGGGAAAGAAATGGGGGATAGGAGGCTAAGAAGGAGGGAGGAAGGAAAATGAGGGGGAAGGTAAGGAGTAGGCTGGTTATAAGAGTTAAGGGATGAATGGGACAGAAAGCAGGGCTGGTGGGGTTTTGCAGGATCTCTCCAACAGGGATACTCCCCCATCTAGGGTCTCTATCACAGATAGCAGATCTATTTAACTATTCGGAAGAACATTTATTACTCTTATTCAAAGAATTGGCAAACTTATGATACAATTCCCCAACACAGAGCCAAGAAACATTGGAGCAGAAGACAAGGATGACTTCAGCCACTTGGTGGGAGATGTTGACCAACTTTTGACAGTAAAAGACTGACAAACAGCTGGTATTTCAGAAACATGTCAATCAAGGGCATGAATGTAAAACAAATTAAATGGTAAATAAGTGTCTATAGAAAGCAACCCAAGGAATCCTGTGTAATAAAGGATTCCTCCATAAGTTGTCAGACACTGGAGAAGACTTTTACTGAGTTCCTGACAACCACAATTGCATCATAGACCTTCAGGTTGGGGCTCCTGAAAACCATGTTATAAAAACAATGATTTAAAAAAAAAAAAAATAGATACATAAAAGATCATCTTCTACAGTGGAATTGTTCCTCTCCTTTTCCTTTAAATGTCATGTAAGATTGTGACATGTTACACCTATATTCAGGGTGTAACATGTGCAGTAACATGTCACAGATGCTCCCCTGCCCTGACACCTCATTTTGACAGCTAGCAGGGGATCTTCTCCACCTGCTCATTGTCACACTCTAAAAAAAACACATCTGGGAGGGCGGAGCATATCATTCATTCACAGTGTTCTGTGAATGTGGAAACTACAAGTACTGACAGACTTTGTGGCTGTTGGCTTGTAGTTCTCGATGAACTACCATGGCACTGCTGAGCGCTCATTGAGCTTCCTGTCAGAGTGTAATGGCCTGTCCATATTGGAGGTACGGGCAGACAGCTACACAGACGATCTGCAAGACAGTGGCATTACACCCACAATCTGCTAATCATGGGTGCAATGCTTTACAGGCTACTATAAAAAAAAATAATAATACATGTGCATTTTTTTACCTGCAAAAAGATGTGCATTTATTATTTTTTTGTAAAGGTAAGCTTATCCTTTAGGACAAATCTTTGTCTAGGGAGAAAAACACAATATAGAAAAAGTAAAAGAAAAAAATCAGTTTAGGAATGCAATTTAGCCTTGTATCAAATTATACCCCTGCTGCCTTTAGTTGTGTAAACTTTTTTTCTCTAACTGATTTTTACATGAATGTTTCTATTCATAAGCTAAATTATAAATGAAAAATAAAATAAAAATAACTAATATTTATTTTATTTTTCCTTAAACAAAGCATAAATGAATTTACCAGTTAACAATTATTTCTTATCTTTATGTACCTCAAGGATATTTTACTCTAGAATTTTGGAGACAATGTGGCATATAACATGGTACAAGACCACTGATTTATGGTGCCTGGGACTTCAGTCGTAGTATAATTAACATTACGTTTGTAATTTTGTTTAAATATTTGTCTGTCAAGCATATAGCTATTCCTATTACAAGTATTTAAATATCAATTTACGCAGATCTATGCATAGCTGCAGGATTACAAATTAACAAAAACATTTCGCTCAAAATCATTTTTAGTACATTCATTTCAATGACTTGTCCCACACTTGCGAAACCCAGACCACAATCTGAAATTGGATTTATGATAAACTAAAACTTTTTATTGATTTTCCTTTTTTGGCTCAGTGGAAAAAGTCTTTCTTATTGCTTTATCTTCAGGTCATTGGTAGAGGGGTTTAAACTCCGGATCAGATCCTTGACCAAATGGTGTAATTTATGTTGACTAATTATATATCTATTAAAAAGATAAAGATTTTTTGACTAACATAAAACCACTTATCACAGTTCATGACAGAGCTGTTGACAGTATCAAGGCTTGTTTGTATGCTAAGTAAAAAAAATATATATTTTTCTTCCACCTGTCATGACATCTCCAAACAAATTGTGTCTCAGATTCAAATCATTTGTGTCACCTCATTCAAATCTTGGTGAGTTTATGTTACAATGTAAAAGAGAAAACTTGATGTTGATTTTACTGAACGTTGTCACTTAATCTGTGCTGCAGAAAGGAGGACAGGTTTCCTCTCTCTCAGTCTATCTGGGTATGTATTGTTAGGCTATATAAGAATGGAAAAAAGTGTTTCTTACCAATTTTATAGTGTAAAAATAATAATAATATGAATATTAACAAAATGGTAAGTTGCTTGTATAGCTGCATGTGTATATATATATATATACAGTTGTGACCAAAATTATTCAACCCCCAATGCTGTAAAGGGGTTTAGGGACTATAGTGTACATTTGGAATTGTATTCAGAATCAAATCCTACAAGGACGTTGTAACTACCCAAATGCAACTAAAATGACATCAATTGTTTATGTAATACAGTAGTAAATGGTTCTTATGTGGTTTCTTCATTGCCACAATTATTCAACCCCTTAAAGACTACCACTCTGAAGAACAGAGGTTCATACAGGTGCTTTCCATCAGGTATTGAAAACACCTGTGGATGTCACCGAGCAGCAATCAAGCATAATAAGCACCAATTAGGCAGCTTTAAAATGACTGTGATACTCAGCTCCTTCTAGACATTTACTGGTGTGGTTACAAACATGGTGAAGGCAAGAGAATGGTCCAGGAAGACAAGAGAAGAGGTGATTTCTCTTCACAGGAAGGGCAATGGCTATAAGAAGATTGCAAAGATGTTAAACATACCAAGAGACACCTTAGGAAGCATCATTCGCAAATTCAAGGCAAAGGGCACTGTTGAAACGCTACCTGGTCGTGGCAGAAAGAAGATGCTGACTTCGACTGCTGTGCGCTACCTGAAGCGTAGAGTGGAGAGAAGTCCCCGTGTGACTGCTGAGGAACTGAGAAAAGATTTGTCAGATGTGGGTACAGAAGTTTCAGCCCAGACAATAAGACGCACACTGCGTAATGAAGGCCTCCGTGCCAGAACTCCCAGGCGTACCCCCTTGCTGTCTCCAAAGAATAAGAAGAGTCGACTGCAGTATGCCAAAAGCCATGTGGACAAACCACAAAAGTTGTGGGATAGTGTTCTGTGGACTGATGAAACAAAATTAGAACTGTTTGGGCCCATGGATCAACGCTATGTTTGGAGGAGGAAGAACAAGGCCTATGATGAAAAGAACACCTTGCCTACTGTGAAGCATGGTGGAGGGTCAATCATGCTTTGGGGCTGTTTTGCTTCTGCAGGTACAGGGAAGCTTCAGCGTGTGCAAGGTACCATGAATTCTCTTCAGTACCAGGAGATATTGGATGGAAACGTGATGCAGTCCGTCACACACCTGAGGCTTGGGAGACGTTGGACCTTTCAACAGGACAATGATCCCAAGCATACCTCCAAGTCCACTAGAGCATGGTTGCAGAGGAAAGGCTGGAACATTTTGGAGTGGCCATCGCAGTCACCAGACTTAAATCCGATTGAGAACCTCTGGTGGGACTTAAAGAAAGCAGTTGCAGTGCGCAAGCCTAAGAATGTGACTGAACTGGAGGCCTTTGCCCATGAAGAATGGGCGAAGATACCCGTAGATCGCTGCAAGACACTTGTGTCAAGCTATGCTTCACGTTTAAAAGCTGTTATAACTGTAAAAGGATGCTGTACTAAGTACTAAGATTGAATGTCACTTGGGGGTTGAATAAAACTGATAATGCTGTGAGCACAGAAAAGACATTTGTGGTTATTTCATTATAACTGTTATGTTATATTTGTCTGACCTACAAGTGCCTCTTTAATGTAAATGTAAGCAAGATGACTGAATGATCAAAAGCAATGTCAAACTGGCCAAAACACTCAATTTCAGTGGGGGTTGAATAATTTTGGTCACAACTGTATATATATATATATATATATATATATATAAAAACTGTGCAAAAGGTGCAAAGAAATGCTGGAAAGTAATAATTCTTTCAAAAATATACTTTTTAATTGTTTATATTTTATCAATTTACAAAAGTGAGGGAACAGAAGAAAAATCTAAATCAAATCAATATTTAGTGTGACTACCCTTTGGCTTCAAACCAACATTAATTCCATTCATCAAGCTCTTTTGAAGAAGCACAAAGCAATGTTGAGGATCATAAATGTAGTGGTGAGTCAAGGAAACTTGATGCAGCAGATGAAAGACACATCATGCTTACTTCCCTTCAACATTGGAAGATGTCCAGCAGTGCCATCAGCACAGAAACCAGTGGTACCCAGGTACACCCATCTACTGTATGAAGAAGTCTGGCCAGAAGTGATCTTCATGGAAGAATTGCAGTCAAAAAGCCATCAAGCTCCAACGTGGAAACAAGGCTAAGCGACGCAACTATGCAGGAAGACATAGGAACTGGGGGGAAAAATGGCAGCAGGTGCTCTGGACTTATGAGTCAAACTTTGAAATAAATGGCTATAGCAGGAGGCAGTTTGTTCACCAAGAGGGCTGGAGAGTGGTGCAATAATGAGTGTCTGCAGGTAACTGTGAAGCATGGTGGAAGTTCTTTTCAAGTTTGGGACTGCATTTCTCCAAATGGAGTTGGAAATTTGGTCCTCAATGCTGAGAAATACCGGCAGATTGGGCAGCTCCATCCTGCCATACCATCAGGGAGACAACATGTGATTGGCTCCAAATTTATTCTGCAGCAGGGAAATGACTCCAGACATACAGCCAATGTCATTGAAAACTATCCTCAGTGTAAAGAAGAATGAGAAGTCCCGGAAGTGATGGTTTGGCCCCCACAAAGCCCTGATCTCACCATCATGGAGTCTGTCTGGGATGACATGCAGAGACGGTAGGATTTGAGGAAGCCGACATCCACAGAAGATTTGTGCTCAGTTCTCCAAAATTTGGAACAACCTACCTGCTGAGTTCCTTCCAAAACTAAAAAACTGTGCAAGGGTACCTAGAAGAATTGATGCTGTTTTGAAGGCAAAAGGTGGTCACACCAATTATTGATTTGATTTGGATTTCTGTTCATTTACTTTATATTTTGTTAACTGATAACAAGTAAACTGGTAACACTTCTATTTCTGAAATCAATCAACGTTTGCACAGTACTACAGTATATATATATATATATATATATATATATATAATATATATATATATATATATATATATATACTGTATATTTATAATTCAAGCCACACTGTTTTCCCCAAAAATAAAAAAATAAGATAAAAGAATTATATATAGCAGTCTGTACGTGAATAGTTAGAATACTCTCATCTCATTTTCAGTGACCACAATCTTTGCTCACTTAATGAGCATTACAGGACAAAGAATCCTCAGCCTCCAAAATATTTCTGGGTGTGCTGGAAGTCTGCAGCCCCCACTGTGTGCTATGGCTGTATCCACAGGCTATTAGGTTGGGCACACAGAAGTAAAACAGTGTTTGGGTTTGGGGGGGGCGGAGGGGGGGGTAGAAGTATGAAGTATGGGATGCAGACATCCAACACACCATAAAAGTAAGAGTTGCTAAAGATTCTTAGGTGTAACTTTTCAATGGAGCAATGATCTAAGTCAATGGCAGTGAGACTGGTAATATTTTTTTTAATCTTCATTTCATTCATCAAACTGTAATTATTTCTTTATTATTTCAGCAACAGATTTGATTTAATCAATTCAAGAGGGAAACACACATTTCAACCAGCTGTTTTTTTAACTGAGGATTTCCAGTTATTAGAACAATAGAACGTTCTGTGGGATACAATGTTATAATTACCCAGTACATTGTCTCCACAACCTCTCCAACATGATACTTTGTTACAACCTGACCAACAGCAACCATACAGCAAATGAAATCAAGTAATGTGCAAGCCACCATGGTCCCGGCTGCCCTCACTAGACCACCAATCCGTGGAGGGGAGCTGAGCTGGAGAGCATTCCTCCGGATATTCCAGGTGTGTTTCAGAAGGGATCCTACACTGAGTGTAATACAGGAGAAAGTCAACGTAAATGGCAAACAGCAACCCAACAACATGTTATAAAGACTAAAGAGGCTAAATGAATCAGTGATATCATTATTGTCCTTCATAGGTTCTGTCACGTTCACCGGACTGTCAAAATGAACCATCCAAACAATAGGAAGGCTTATCAGAAAACAAAAAACTGCCAACACCAACAAAAGCAGATTTGTGGAAGTCGATATAATCTTTTTCACCCATTGGAATAAACAATGGGAAAAGCTGAACAGTTTGACAAAGTAATACATTGAAAGGAGAGCGGTTTGCCAAAAACTTGTGTCCACTATAAAAAACAGAATGACAAAGTCAAATAAATATACTCCATACGGGATCATTGTGTTGGACTGCAAATAGCCTAAGAGACCATGAGCAATCAGTGTGCACTGGAAAATCATATTAGTGAACGTCATAGCGGACAGGATCAGATCACAGGCTGTAGGATGTTTTCCTTTGTACCAATCTCTGAGATAAACAGTCAATATTAAGATGTTTAGGATGATCCCTGGTGCACCTAAGCTAATAGGAAAGGTGGAAATCTCCAGAGACCAAATCATGGTGTTGAACGTCTTCCAGAAGGATCTCCAGTTCATTGAGTCACACTACAAAGTGGGCTTGTTCCTGCTCTCTGCTCCTTATGGGTGACTCTACAATATCCAGGGATGCAAATTATTAGTTTGTTTTTTCTGCCTGACGTGTGCTGAATATTTAACATCAACATGCGGAGGTCTGGCTGTAGGTCTGTTCTATATTTCTGTTATGGCCAAGCATTTTTATCATTTATTAAACTATATGTTTTATGGAATGGAAACAACCAATTATAATTTGATAATTATCATATCAAGTGTGAAAGATAAATCTTACATAAAGGGGTCTATTTTTTTTTTAATTTCAAAAGAGAAGTAGGGCTTTTTTTCCCCCCTATGTATACTTGCCTAGGTAGTTGCAGCATCATCCAATGCCACATCTGTCCCCCACCGGCTCTAAGTGAGGGAACTCAGGGATCACATGATCACTGATCTCTGAGTTCCCACAGCCACTCTGAGCAGAGAGCAGGACTGTCAGTCACCACTCTCTGCTCTGCTCCCCCCCCCCAGGAGCTCTCTGGAGCACTGGGCTGTGGAGGGGGAGGAGTCGGCTGACTCAGGCTCTCAGCACTTCACTGAGCAAAACAGATCTCTGATAATGAAGTATTTATTAAAGACTAGGCATAAAAACAGTACAAAACAAACAGTAAAGTTGATTACATAAGAAGAATAAGAAGTCTCTGGAAAGCAGTATGAAGAATCCTGCACAATATAAGATGTCATCGTACATTTTCAGGCCCTGAAGGAGTACTGAGGTTATGACAACCACAATTTTATCTTTTAATCTTCTTCTCTGGGCAGGCATGAGGTTCTTGGGGTGGATGGGATGTTCCCTGGTGTGGTATCTGCTCTTGACCCCTCCTGCCTACTTTCTTGCATGGCTGCACTGTGGGGACTTTCAACCTTGCTGCTGGCACCCTCTCTTTTGGGACTCGCACATGCGTGGATTGATTCCACACATGTGCAGTTGAGAACCAGGTCCGGCGATGTCACACACCAGCTCATCAATGCCGGCTGTGCATGTGGGTTGCAGTAGTACTTAGGCAGCTACAGCGATGTGTTTACTTGTCTTTGAGGAAGCTGATGGATCTATATGCAACATCCTTGATGGTAGGTCGCCTTTGGCAATGGGGGGTCATATTGAACTGGAAGTTACTGGCACCATATAATTAACTCTTTACCAGTGGGTGCCTCTAGATTCCCTTTGGGAAGGGGTATGGTTAATGTATTTGATTCCCTGCTCTTCTTGCTTACTTAATTTTTTCACATTAGATCTTTGACCCCAGAGAAAAAGGCCCTCCTTGTAGTCATATGGAAAAAAAGGTGTTCATAGGGATCTCTGCATTAGATTGACCTCCAGAAGACAAAAAGCTTGGGCATCAATGGGAATGGGGTAAGCAGATGACACCGGACCACACAAGGCACTTGAGCAGCTCTTAAACAGTGGAAGCAGACTCTCAAAATAAAGGAAGGAAGATGCTTCTAAGTTCAGTATGTAGTGGTTTGTTGGACAACAAGGGGTTAAAAACACTTACAAATTATCAGCAAGGTGAAGGCTCAACAATGTTATGGTTCCAGGGGAGCACACTGTCTGGCCAGCGGTAGTGAGGATGGTGGAACACACAGGAAAGATGGCTGAAGTCTTCCAGGAGAGGCGTGGAATGGACATGCTGGATGTGACGTGAAACGGGGCGGTAATGCATTTAGGAGCATGCATGGACACTCATTCTTCAGACTGAAGGACAGTGTGCTCCGCTGGAACCAGAACATTGATGAGCCTTTGCCTTGCTGATATTTTGAAGTGTTTTTAACCCCTTGTTGTCCTAAACTGCTGCATACTGCACTTAGAAGAACCTTCCTTCCTTTCCTTGCGGTCAAACAGCAATTTAATCTTCCTACGTTTGGATTGCTATATCTTGCGTTACTCTGAAGTTGGGTCTAATTTGGCTACATGTTGTCTCTGCCATTTTGGTCTGCCTTCTAAACTTGACTACATACTTTATTGGTGGGTTTTTTTTACAATAAAACTTCCTTCTGTGTTTTACAAGCTGCCATATAGCTCAGCACAGAAACTTGAGATATCTATGTTTATGTTATGTGTCTTTGTCCACAGAAGTAGTTCATAGTCTACCATTACTTCTCCCATGTCCACGCGGGGGAAGGGTTCGGCTCTCTGGCTGATTCCGTTTGGCTGAATCATCTCCTGGCCTTGGGTAACATTACTGCAGGAGTGTTCAACTGCAAAAGTCATTGTAACAGCATATTATTATATACATACTGTCCCATGATTATATTTAGTGGCACTGCTCAGCAAATTTATAACAATGTTATCTTCAATTTCAGGGTGTCAGGGTGTTGGCTGTGCCAACAAATTCTGATGGACATTGTTAAAAAAAAAAAAAAAAAATATATATATATATATATATATATATATATGAACTTAAAGTGTTACCAAACCCAGGACCCTGCATTCCCTATATTCACTCTCCCCGGACCCTACAGTCACTATATCTGCTCTCCCCGGACTCTGCATTCACTATATCCGATCTCCCCAGACCCTGCATTCACTATATCTGCTCTCCCCGGACCCCGCATTCACTATATCCGCTCTCCCCGGACTCTGCATTCACTATATCCGCTCTCCCCGGACTCTGCATTCACTATATCCTCTCTCCCCGGACCCCGCATTCACTATATCCGCTCTCCCCGGACCCCGCATTCACTATATCCGCTCTCCCCGGACCCCCCATTCACTATATCCGCTCTCCCCGGACCCCCCATTCACTATATCCGCTCTCCCCGGACCCTGCATTCACTATATCCGCTCTCACTGGAACCTGCATTCACTATATCCGCTCTCCCCGGAGTCTGCATTCACTATATCCGCTCTCCCCGGACTCTGCATTCACTATATCCGATCTCCCCAGACCCTGCATTCACTATATCTGCACTCCCCGGACCCCACATTCACTATATCCGCTCTCCCCGGACCCCGCATTCACTATATCCGCTCTCCCCGGACCCCGCATTCACTATATCCGCTCTCCCCGGACCCCGCATTCACTATATCCGCTCTCCCAGGACCCCGCATTCACTATATCCTCTCTCCCCGTACCCCGCATTCACTATATCAGCACTCCCCGGACCCCGCATTCACTATATCCGCTCTCCCCGGACTCTGCATTCACTATATCCACTCTCCCCGGACTCTGCATTCACTATATCCGCTCTCCCCGGACCCCGCATTCACTATATCAGCACTCCCCGGACCCCGCATTCACTATATCCGCTCTCCCCAGACCCTGCATTCACTATATCCGCTCTCCCCGGACCCCCCATTCACTATATCCGCTCTCCCCGGACCCTGCATTCACTATATCCGCTCTCACTGGACCCCGCATTCACTATATCCTCTCTCCCCGGACCCCGCATTCACTATATCTGCTCTCCCTGGATCCCGCATTCACTATATCCGCTCTCCCCGGACCCCGCATTCACTATATCCGCTCTCCCCGGACCCTGCATTCACTATATCCGCTCTCCCCGGACCCCGCATTCACTATATCTGCTCTCACTGGACCCTGCATTCACTATATCCGATCTCCCCGGACCCTGCACTCACTATATCCGCTCTCCCCGGACCCCGCATTCACTATATCCCCTCTCCCCGGACCCCGCACTCACTATATCCGCTCTCCCTGGACCCTGCACTCCCTATATCCGTTCTCCCCGGACCCCACATTCACTATATCCGCTCTCCACGGACCCCGCACTCACTATATCCACTCTCCCCAGACCCTGCATTCGCTATATCCGCTCTCCCCGGACCCCGCATTCACTAGATCCGCTCTCCCCGGACCCCGAATTCACTATATCCGCACTCCCCGAACCCCGCATTCGCTATATCCGCTCTCCCTGGACCCCGCATTCACTATATCCCCACTCTCAGGACCCTGCATTCACTATATCCGCTCTCCCCGGACTCTGCATTCACTATATCCGCTCTCCCCGGACCCCGCATTCACTATATCCGCTCTCCCCGGACCCCCCATTCACTATATCCGCTCTCCCCGGACCCCCCATTCACTATATCCGCTCTCCCCGGACCCTGCATTCACTATATCCGCTCTCCCCGGACCCCGAATTCACTATATCCGCTCTCCCCGAACCCCGCATTCGCTATATCCGCTCTCCCTGGACCCCGCATTCACTATATCCCCACTCTCAGGACCCTGCATTCACTATATCCTCTCTCCCCGGACTCTGCATTCACTATATCCGCTCTCCCCGGACCCCGCATTCACTATATCCGCTCTCCCCGGACCCCCCATTCACTATATCCGCTCTCCCCGGACCCTGCATTCACTATATCCACTCTCACTGGAACCTGCATTCACTATATCCGCTCTCCCCGGAGTCTGCATTCACTATATCCGCTCTCCCCGGACTCTGCATTCACTATATCCGATCTCCCCAGACCCTGCATTCACTATATCTGCACTCCCCGGACCCCACATTCACTATATCCGCTCTCCCCGGACCCCGCATTCACTATATCCGCTCTCCCCGGACCCCGCATTCACTATATCCGCTCTCCCCGGACCCCGCATTCACTTTATCCGCTCTCCCAGGACCCCGCATTCACTATATCCTCTCTCCCCGTACCCCGCATTCACTATATCCGCTCTCCCCGGACTCTGCATTCACTATATCCACTCTCCCCGGACCCCGCATTCACTATATCAGCACTCCCCGGACCCCGCATTCACTATATCCGCTCTCCCCAGACCCTGCATTCACTATATCCGCTCTCCCCGGACCCCCCATTCACTATATCCGCTCTCCCCGGACCCTGCATTCACTATATCCGCTCTCACTGGACCCCGCATTCACTATATCCTCTCTCCCCGGACCCCGCATTCACTATATCTGCTCTCCCTGGATCCCGCATTCACTATATCCGCTCTCCCCGGACCCCGCATTCACTATATCCGCTCTCCCCGGACCCTGCATTCACTATATCCGCTCTCCCCGGACCCCGCATTCACTATATCTGCTCTCACTGGACCCTGCATTCACTATATCCGATCTCCCTGGACCCTGCACTCACTATATCCGCTCTCCCCGGACCCCGCATTCACTATATCCCCTCTCCCCGGACCCTGCATTCACTATATCCGCTCTCCCCGGACCCCGCATTCACTATATCCCCTCTCCCCGGACCCTGCACTCACTATATCCGCTCTCCCCGGACCCCGCATTCACTATATCCCCTCTCCCCGGACCCCGCATTCACTATATCCGCTCTCCCTGGACCCTGCACTCCCTATATCCGTTCTCCCCGGACCCCACATTCACTATATCCGCTCTCCACGGACCCCGCACTCACTATATCCGCTCTCCCTGGACCCTGCACTCACTATATCCACTCTCCCCAGACCCTGCATTCGCTATATCCGCTCTCCCCGGACCCCGCATTCACTAGATCCGCTCTCCCCGGACCCCAAATTCACTATATCCGCTCTCCCCGAACCCCGCATTCGCTATATCCGCTCTCCCTGGACCCCGCATTCACTATATCCCCACTCTCAGGACCCTGCATTCACTATATCCGCTCTCCCCGGACTCTGCATTCACTATATCCGCTCTCCCCGGACTCTGCATTCACTATATCCTCTCTCCCCGGACCCCGCATTCACTATATCCGCTCTCCCCGGACCCCGCATTCACTATATCCGCTCTCCCCGGACCCCCCATTCACTATATCCGCTCTCCCCGGACCCCCCATTCACTATATTCGCTCTCCCCGGACCCTGCATTCACTATATCCGCTCTCACTGGAACCTGCATTCACTATATCCGCTCTCCCCGGACTCTGCATTCACTATATCCGATCTCCCCAGACCCTGCATTCACTATATCTGCACTCCCCGGACCCCACATTCACTATATCCGCTCTCCCCGGACCCCGCATTCACTATATCCGCTCTCCCCGGACCCCGCATTCACTATATCCGCTCTCCCCGGACCCCGCATTCACTATATCCGCTCTCCCAGGACCCCGCATTCACTATATCCTCTCTCCCCGTACCCCGCATTCACTATATCAGCACTCCCTGGACCCCGCATTCACTATATCCGCTCTCCCCGGACTCTGCATTCACTATATCCACTCTCCCCGGACTCTGCATTCACTATATCCGCTCTCCCCGGACCCCGCATTCACTATATCAGCACTCCCCGGACCCCGCATTCACTATATCCGCTCTCCCCAGACCCTGCATTCACTATATCCGCTCTCCCCGGACCCTGCATTCACTATATCCGCTCTCACTGGACCCCGCATTCACTATATCCTCTCTCCCCGGACCCCGCATTCACTATATCTGCTCTCCCTGGATCCCGCATTCACTATATCCGATCTCCCCGGACCCTGCACTCACTATATCCGCTCTCCCCGGACCCCGCATTCACTATATCCCCTCTCCCCGGACCCCGCACTCACTATATCCGCTCTCCCTGGACCCTGCACTCCCTATATCCGTTCTCCCCGGACCCCACATTCACTATATCCGCTCTCCACGGACCCCGCACTCACTATATCCGCTCTCCCTGGACCCTGCACTCACTATATCCACTCTCCCCAGACCCTGCATTCACTATATCCACTCTCCCCGGACCCCGCATTCGCTAGATCCGCTCTCCCCGGACCCCGAATTCACTATATCCGCTCTCCCCGAACCCCGCATTCGCTATATCCGCTCTCCCTGGACCCCGCATTCACTATATCCCCACTCTCAGGACCCTGCATTCACTATATCCGGTCTCCCCGGACCCCGCATTCACTATATCCCCACTCCCAGGACCCCGCATTCGCTATATCCGCTCTCCCTGGACCCCGCATTCACTATATCCCCACTCTCAGGACCCTGCATTCACTATATCCGGTCTCCCCGGACCCCGCATTCACTATATCCCCACTCTCAGGACCCTGCATTCACTATATCCGGTCTCCCCGGACCCTGCATTCACTATATCCGCTCTCACTGGACCCCGCATTCACTATATCCGCTCTCACTGGACCCCGCATTCACTATATCTGCTCTCCCTGGATCCCGCATTCACTATATCCGCTCTCCCCGGACCCCGCATTCACTATATCCGCTCTCCCCGGACCCTGCATTCACTATATCCGCTCTCCCTGGACCCTGCATTCACTATATCCTCTCTCCCCGGACCCCGCATTCACTATATCTGCTCTCCCTGGATCCCGCATTCACTATATCCGCTCTCCCCGGACCCCGCATTCACTATATCCGCTCTCCCCGGACCCTGCATTCACTATATCCGCTCTCCCCGGACCCCGCACTCACTATATCCGCTCTCCCTGGACCCTGCACTCCCTATATCCGTTCTCCCCGGACCCCACATTCACTATATCCGCTCTCCACGGACCCCGCATTCGCTATATCCGCTCTCCCCGGACCCCGCATTCACTATATCCGCTCTCCCCGGACCCCGCATTCACTATATCTGCTCTCACTGGACCCTGCATTCACTATATCCGATCTCCCCGGACCCTGCACTCACTATATCCGCTCTCCCCGGACCCCGCATTCACTATATCCCCTCTCCCCGGACCCCGCACTCACTATATCCGCTCTCCCTGGACCCTGCACTCCCTATATCCGTTCTCCCCGGACCCCACATTCACTATATCCGCTCTCCACGGACCCCGCACTCACTATATCCACTCTCCCCAGACCCTGCATTCGCTATATCCGCTCTCCCCGGACCCCGCATTCACTAGATCCGCTCTCCCCGGACCCCGAATTCACTATATCCGCTCTCCCCGAACCCCGCATTCGCTATATCCGCTCTCCCTGGACCCCTGCATTCACTATATCCGCTCTCCCCGGACTCTGCATTCACTATATCCGCTCTCCCCGGACTCTGCATTCACTATATCCTCTCTCCCCGGACCCCGCATTCACTATATCCGCTCTCCCCGGACCCCGCATTCACTATATCCGCTCTCCCCGGACCCCCCATTCACTATATCCGCTCTCCCCGGACCCCCCATTCACTATATCCACTCTCCCCGGACCCTGCATTCACTATATCCGCTCTCACTGGAACCTGCATTCACTATATCCGCTCTCCCCGGACTCTGCATTCACTATATCCGATCTCCCCAGACCCTGCATTCACTATATCTGCACTCCCCGGACCCCACATTCACTATATCCGCTCTCCCCGGACCCCGCATTCACTATATCCGCTCTCCCCGGACCCCGCATTCACTATATCCGCTCTCCCCGGACCCCGCATTCACTATATCCGCTCTCCCCGGACCCCGCATTCACTATATCCGCTCTCCCAGGACCCCGCATTCACTATATCCTCTCTCCCCGTACCCCGCATTCACTATATCAGCACTCCCCGGACCCCGCATTCACTATATCCGCTCTCCCCGGACTCTGCATTCACTATATCCACTCTCCCCGGACTCTGCATTCACTATATCCGCTCTCCCCGGACCCCGCATTCACTATATCAGCACTCCCCGGACCCCCCATTCACTATATCCGCTCTCCCCGGACCCTGCATTCACTATATCCGCTCTCACTGGACCCCGCATTCACTATATCCTCTCTCCCCGGACCCCGCATTCACTATATCTGCTCTCCCTGGATCCTGCATTCACTATATCCGCTCTCCCCGGACCCCGCATTCACTATATCCGCTCTCCCCGGACCCTGCATTCACTATATCCGCTCTCCCCGGACCCCGCATTCACTATATCTGCTCTCACTGGACCCTGCATTCACTATATCCGCTCTCCCCGGACCCCGCATTCACTATATCCGCTCTCCACGGACCCCGCACTCACTATATCCGCTCTCCCTGGACCCTGCACTCACTATATCCACTCTCCCCAGACCCTGCATTCGCTATATCCGCTCTCCCCGGACCCCGCATTCACTAGATCCGCTCTCCCCGGACCCCGAATTCACTATATCCGCTCTCCCCGAACCCCGCATTCGCTATATCCGCTCTCCCTGGATCCCACATTCACTATATCCCCACTCTCAGGACCCTGCATTCACTATATCCGGTCTCCCCGGACCCCGCATTCACTATATCCCCACTCCCAGGACCCTGCATTCACTATATCCGGTCTCCCCGGACCCTGCATTCACTATATCCGCTCTCACTGGACCCCGCATTCACTATATCCTCTCTCCCCGGACCCCGCATTCACTATATCTGCTCTCCCTGGATCCCGCATTCACTATATCCGCTCTCCCCGGACCCCGCATTCACTATATCCGCTCTCCCCGGACCCTGCATTCACTATATCCGCTCTCCCCGGACCCCGCATTCACTATATCTGCTCTCACTGGACCCTGCATTCACTATATCCGATCTCCCCGGACCCTGCACTCACTATATCCGCTCTCCCCGGACCCCGCATTCACTATATCCCCTCTCCCCGGACCCCGCACTCACTATATCCGCTCTCCCTGGACCCTGCACTCCCTATATCCGTTCTCCCCGGACCCCACATTCACTATATCCGCTCTCCACGGACCCCGCATTCACTATATCCGCTCTCCCCAGACCCTGCATTCACTATATCCGCTCTCCCCGGACCCCGCATTCACTAGATCCGCTCTCCCCGGACCCCGAATTCACTATATCCGCTTTCCCCGAACCCCGCATTCGCTATATCCGCTCTCCCTGGACCCCGCATTCACTATATCCCCACTCTCAGGACCCTGCATTCACTATATCCGGTCTCCCCGGACCCCGCATTCACTATATCCCCACTTCCAGGACCCTGCATTCACTATATCCGGTCTCCCCGGACCCCGCATTCACTATATCCGGTCTCCCCAGACCCCGCATTCACTATATACGCTCTCCCCAGACCCTGCATTCACTATATCCGCTCTCCCCGGACCCCGCATTCACTATATCCGCTCTCCCCGGACCCCGCATTCACTATATCCGCTCTCCCCGGACCCTGCACTCACTATATCCAATCTCCCTCAGTACACAGAACATGGAAATGCAATTATTTTAGTAAATATAAACTGCTAAATACCTTTTGTCATCAGCAGTATATAGCAGTCTTGTGACTTCTATCAGTGTTCAATGAAGCACTTGGTTACTTCTTGTAGGAGGAGTTTTCATTCTGATTAAGGAGGATGGAGGACCCCTGACCCTCTGTCTGGACAGAGCCCTGTACTGACCACATGCATTCTGCCAAGAAAAAAAAATACTCTATAGCATTACACACCAAAGTGAGCATGATTCCACACATATGTTGTATTAGGAGATAAGAGAGGGATACTGGAAGAAGGGGAGGATCAGGATCAACCAGCGTTTTTACACATTGTGGAGGATTAACCCCTCAGGTTCCACAGTGAGTATAACAAGCATGCTTTGCTGCATCTACAGCCTGATTGACTGGTTTGGGTTTAGTAACACTTTAAAATGTCCCCAAATCCATGTTATAAAAACATTGATTCAAAGAAAAAGAGATACATTTCCTAAAACGGGACTTTTCTGCTCCTTTACCTTTAGATGTCATGATTTAGGACACATCTTTGCTGAAGGAGAAAAACACATTAAGGAACGAGGAAAAAGTAGAAATGCAAATGAACTTCCAAACCCTAGAGGGAGCTCTTTCACCATTTGTACCTTTAGATACTTCAAACGGATTTAAAAATATTTCTCTCTGAAGTGATCTTTAAATGAAGAATTTTAATCAAATCCTAAATTCTAAATAAAACATTGCTATCATCTTATTTTTGTTAGAAAAAAATTAATTTAATAGTTGAAGCTAAATAAAAATGACTACTATTTATTTATTTAAACAAGGCATAACTGAACCTAACAGTAAAGCCAGCGGCCCCCCCCAACCTCCCCGGCACCACGGACCAGCCACGTGGAGAACAACCCTCCCATGGACTGCGGGGGTCTATTCATACTTTTTTTACTATTAGTTTTGTTAAACTTTTTTTCGTATAATTGTCAATTCACATAAAGCTCTAATAAAAAAAAAAAAAACGAAAGTGATTTTTAATGCAAGTTATTTGTGTTGGTTTATTCCCTCTCTTCAGCCTCTGCCAATATCTAAAACTACATTTTCAAAACATCATCCTTTTTGCTTTAATTTCAGGTCAGTGGTAGTTGATCTTTAACACAGGATCAGATCCATGACCAATGATGTCCTTTATTTTATTAACTTATTATGAGTACTTATCCACTTCCAGTCTGGACACTTTCCCCCCCTTCCAGTCCAGACACTTTCACCCCCTTCCAGTCCAGACACTTTCCCCCCCTTCCAGTCCGGACACTTTCCCACCTTCCAGTCTGGACACTTTCCCCCCTTCCAGTCCGGACACTTTCCCCCCTTCCAGTCCGTATACTTTACCCCCTTCCAGTCCGGACACTTCCCCCCCTTCCAGTCTGGACACTTTCACCCCCTTCCAGTCCGGACACTTTCTCCTCCTTCCAGTCCGGATACTTTCCCCCCCTTCCAGTCCGGTCACTTCCCCCCCTTCCAGTCTGGACATTTTCACCCTCTTCCAGTCCGGACACTTTCACCCTCTTCCAGTCCGGACACTTTCACCCTCTTCCAGTCCGGACACTTTCCCCTCCTTCCAGTCTGGACACTTTCCCCCCCTTCCAGTCCGGACACGTTCCCCCCCTTCCAGTCCGGACACTTTCCCCTCCTTCCAGTCCGGTCACTTTCCCCCCCTTCCAGCCCAGACACTTTCCCCCCCCTTCCTCTCCAGGCCAATTTTCAGCTTTCAGCGCTATCACACTTTGAATGCCAATTGCGCGGTTGATCTTCAACACAGGATCAGATCCATGACCAATGATGTCCTTTATTTTATTAACTTATTATGAGTACTTATCCACTTCCAGTCCGGACACTTTCCCCCCCTTCCAGTCCGGACACTTTCACCCCCTTCCAGTCCGGACACTTTCACCCCCTTCCAGTCCAGACACTTTCACCCCCTTCCAGTCCGGACACTTTCCCCCCCTTCCAGTCCGGACACTTTCACCCCCTTCCAGTTCGGACACTTTCCCCCCTTCCAGTCCGGACACTTTCCCCCCTTCCAGTCCGGATACTTTACCCCCTTCCAGTCTGGACACTTTTCCCCCCTTCCAGTCCGGACACTTTCCCCCCTTCCAGTCCGGATACTTTCCCCCCTTCCAGTCTGGACACTTTTCCCCCCTTCCAGTCCGGACACTTTTCCCCCCTTCCAGTCTGGACACTTTCCCCCCTTCCAGTCTGGACACTTTCACCCCCTTCCAGTCCGGACACTTTCCCCCCCCTTCCAGTCTGGTCACTTTCCCCCCCTTCCAGTCTGGTCACTTTCCCCCCCCTTCCAGTCTGGACATTTTCACCCCCTTCCAGTCTGGACATTTTCACCCCCTTCCAGTCTGGACACTTTCCCCCCCTTCCAGCCCGGACACTTTCCCCCCCTTCCAGCCCGGACACTTTCCCCCCCTCTTGCCCAGGCCAATTTTCAGCTTTCAGCACTATCACACTTTGAATGCCAATTGCGCGGTCATGCAACACTGTACCCATATGATTTTTTTAGCATTTTTTGGAAACAAAGCTTTTTTGGTGGTATTTATTCACCTCTGGGAATTTTTTTATGCTATATAAATGAAGTCCAAATATTTTGAAAAAAAGTGTTTTTCTTATAAAAATTTTGCAAATAAATAATATTTCTTCATAAATCTTGGCCAAAATATATTTAGTTATCTTTTTAGTAAAAAAAAAATAACCCAAATTAGTTTATAACCAAAAATTATCATTTTAAAATTTCCTGGCCATTCACCATGTTTGGATAACAGTCTTGCCTGAATTTTACAGTCCTCATATTTTTTTACAAACATAAAGAAGCTACTGGGAAATACCATTTGTCAGCAATTATTTATGTATTTATTTCAGGTACTTATATAGCGCCGTCAATTTACGCAGCACTTTACATATACATTGTACATTCACATCAGTCCCTAACCCTCAAGGGGCGTACAATCTAAGGTCTCTAACCCTCAAGGGGCGTACAATCTAAGGTCCCTAACCCTCAAGGGGCGTACAATCTAAGGTCTCTAACTTACATTCATACATACACATACTAGGGACAATTTAGACAGGAGCCAATTAACCTACCAGCATGTCTTTGGAGTGTGGGAGGAAACCAGAGTACCCGGAGAAAACCCACACAGGCACAGGGAGAACATGCAAACTCCAGGCAGGTGGTGCCATGGTTGAGATACGAACCAATGACCCGAGTACTGCCAGGCAGAAGTGCTAATCACTTAGCCACTGTGCTGCCCATATTATTTTACATCATGTGGAGCAAAAAAGAGGTTAAAAGCCTTCAAGGCTCCAGGTAACATTATAAATTGCTCCCTGGTGTAAACAACTGGTAGTCCAGGAAATTTGATCATCATTATGAAAGTTTTTAATGCTAATATACTAAATCTTGAATTGCCTCCACCACAAGGTGCCTACAAATATAGTTCATTGTTAGGTTGAACTTGCACTTTAAGCAGTAGCTGCAATAGTGGCCGGTACCCAGAGGAAACCCACACAGGTACAGGGAGAACATGCAAACTCCAGGCACCACCTGGTTGAGATTCGAACCATTGACCCTAGTACTGCCAGGCAGAAGTGCTAACCACTTAGCCACTGTGCAATTCAACTTAGATGTAATTTTTGTAAATGAAGTACATTGTATTTAAGACATCCCCAAGTATGGTATTTAAGGAATTTTTAATGTCTCCCCTTAACCATTAATAAAGGATCATCTCCCCACCAAATGGAACTTACAGTAACTTAAATATATTTTTGTTGCATTGGTCATGTAGCTCCCCATGCCCTTTGTTTCACAATCCCTTTCCTATTAGCTGTGAAAATAGACAGAACCAGGGGCGGACTAACCATTTGGAAACTCGGCACTGCACGAGGGCCCGGGGTCAGTAGGGGGCCCCATGAGATGTCCCTGGTACCTTTTTTGAGTTTGTGCAAGGACACAGCGGCCCCATGATCCCCTATTGCCCGGGGGCCCCATGAGTTGTCAGTCCACCCCTGGACAGAACCCATTGGCTTTATTGGGATTAACATTTAAACTGAATAGTTCAGCAAACATCCTGTGAACTGATCCCGGGTACATTGGGCTCATGTCCAATAGGGAGCAGAAGAAATATCATCTTAACACCAGAGAAAGCATTTACATTCCCTATTTAGGCTCCTATTTGTTAAATGCTAATTATTGGTTTCAACATTTCCTCTTTTTGTCTCTGTCCTACAAAAGATCACTTGAAATGTCTCCCTCAGCTTGGAACTGGCCTGAATAATGGTGAGAGCCTCAGCAATTGGGCAAAACAACAACAAGAACAAGCTGATTTGGGGCATCAGGTCTATACAATCATATAAAGATGATGCAGCATAATAACCAGACAAGTAAAACATAACATGGACTGCAAGAAAAAGTAACATGGTTCTTGCCGCATTGATGAGAGCCTGGAATTTAGAGTCCTCAAAGTTAGAATGTTTATCTTTGATATTCCACATATGTCTTACAAGAGTAAATATTGTGCCTGTGAGAGAGAGGAGGGTGAGAATAAATGGAAAATAGATACTAAGCATCTCCACTGTTATATTAAAGCAGTAAAAAAACAGGTTCCCCCTAATAATCATGGAATCATTGCTTGAATTCCCGATAGAGCGTTCACAAGGAGAAATCTTCCAGACGGATGGGACACTGAAAAGAAATGATCCCATTGCTGATAATAACAGAAACTGTGGGAGGAATGTTGTGATCGCCCGCTTCACCCAAACCAAGACAACAAATCGGAGGTTAGAGATGGCCGAGCAGTAGTAGGCACAGAGGATGGCTGTCAACCAATAGTTAAAGTAGCCAAGTGTATTAAGAGAAACATAGGTGGTCAGAAGAACGTCTTTCACAAAAAGCGTCTGGGAATAAACAAAGACTATCATGACCTCCATGGTCAGAAATAGCGGCTGAAGGACGTTCACCAGTCCTTTGGTCAGGTGGATCAGATCACACGGTTTAGTTTTCTGTCTGCTGTTCATGGATTTCAAATTAACAACGACTATGTACATGTTCATAACAATTCCAGTGCTACTTTCTATCAAAACTATAATTATTAATACCATGTACAGCGAAGGGACCATGATGGTGGCTGTGTCCAAAAATAGATCCTTGTTTTTTATTTTAAAAAAAGTCAAAGAACGCCTTCAGAATCCAGGTGCCCAATGTTTCCTCAATATTTCACCAAGCGTTCAAGAGATACAGATTTAATAGTTTGCAGCCAATATACTAACATAGTGTAGTATTGCAATCTGAAGATAGTGAGATGATGCAGCTCCAGAACATTCTATGCGATTTGAATCATGCAAATAGAGAGTGGATTCTATTTCCTTGATTTAAATTTTAAAGATTAAATAGATTTTCATAATGTTTCCTGCTGTTCAGACTCCAACATTAGAGAAAAATAAAAAAAGATCCTTAAATGATTTTTTCTAATTTTGTTAACACATTAACATCCTGCTAAAATCTCTCTTTCATCTGAAAAATATGTCAAACATTTGCCATACTTATAGACAATACTAATATGTTCAGTTGACTAATTCAGCTCCTCACCCCCATGGTGTAAATATTGGAAACGAAAAGAAGAGTATTGGGATTTTAAGGGAACCGACATTCTCCCTCTCAGAAAAAGACTCAAAAGAACCAAACCATAAAACACAGCAATGTTTGTTATGTTCTATTATTATTATTATTATTATTATTATTCAGGATTTATATAGTGCCAACAGCTTGTGCAGCACTTTACAAAATGAAGGCAGACATTACAGTTACAATACAGGTAAACAGGAGGAAACAGAGGGCCCTGATCATTAGAGATTACAATTGAAAAATATTAAAATGCTTTGGGGTGCATAACCCCTAAAAACAAAATTGAATAAGCTAGTTTGCCAACCCTGCCAAACAGACACTCCCCCCACACATGTATACACACATATAACCTTTTTTAATAGATTATAAATATTGCATAAAACGCAGCATAATCAGATACCATAGAGGAACATGATACATACACTTGATGTAGGCAATAACCCAACACGTTTCGCATTAAGCTTCTTCAGGGGTTCAGGAAACAGAGCGTGACTGGTTGCTGAAAAAAGACAGGTAATATAATAATATACATGCATAAATCAAAATACAAAATAGCAAAAATCATACATGTATGAATAGTGTACAACCACTGACATCACGGCTCTTAAATAAAATAATAATATACACACATAAATCAATATACAAAAATGCAAAAATCATACATGTATGAATAGTGTACAACCGCTTACATCACGGCTCAAAAATAATATAATAATAATATACACACATAAATCAATATACAAAAATGCAAAAATCATACATGTATGAATAGTGTACAACCGCTGACATCACGGCTCAAAAATAATATAATAATAATATACACACATAAATCAATATACAAAAATGCAAAAATCATACATGTATGAATAGTGTACAACCGCTGACATCACGGCTCAAAAATAATATAATAATAATATACACACATAAATCAATATACAAAAATGCAAAAATCATACATGTATGAATAGTATACAACCGCTGACATCACGGCTCAAAAATAATATAATAATAATATATTAATATACACACAAAAATAAAAAAACAAAATGCAAAAATCATACATGTATGAATAGTGTACAACCACTGACATCACTGCCCTTAAAGGGTGCCTAGTATCTATTTGGTGGATGCCCAAAGAACACAACTGGTAAGATTAGGGGTCAGATGATAAAGCTTGAGGTGGATACAGTGCCCACCAGTCCATGCTGAATGAAGTGGCAGGCCAGGTAAAGGGGGGGGAGACCATAGACCACTCTCCACTAGTTGCTCCTCCAAAATACTAGACAAAATAAACAAAAAGCAAAATATGATATAAGAGGGACATATAAGAACTCCACCAATGCAAACCGCCACCACAGTCATAAAAAAGAATTATAGCCATATAGGAGAGGCTACCTGTATGATATGGGACTATTTATATATATTGGAACTCATCCATAGGAGTAAGTGCATCAGACGTTGTCCACATGTTACACAAGGTAGGCCGAGTACAACCTATGGCCAAAATATAAGGGCAATTATCAAGGAAAGTTCCAAAGTAAGTAGTAAACAGAGCCCATACTACCAGTATAGCCCATAAAAAGACCTCTCCAAGTATGCATTACATTACATTGAGTTTATATAGCGCCAAAGGGTTTGCTCAGCGCTGTACAATAGAGGGGGGGACAATACATGAAACATTACAGCAACTACAAACAGCACACGAGGGGTTATAGGGCCCTACTCTTTCGAGCTTACAATCTAGGAGGGAGGGGGTAGTGGTACAGGAGGAAGTGGCTGTGGGGGATGGAGTGGTAGGAGGAATGAAGGAGAGCAGCAGTTAGGTGAGGGTGGGGTAGGCTTCCCTGAAGAGGTGGGTTTTCAGGGAGCGCCTGAAGGTGAGGAGGGAAGGTGACAGTCTGATGGATTGGGGTAGTGAGTTCCAGAGGATGGGGGAGGACCTGGAGAAGTCTTGCAGACGTGCGTGTGAGGAGGAGACCAGGGAGCAAGATAGAAGGAGGTCCTGTGAAGAGCGAAGGGTACGGGTAGGGTGGTACTTGGGAATCAGGTTGGTGAGGTAGTTAGGGGCAGTGTTGTGAATGGCTTTGTAGGTCAGAGTGAGTAGTTTGAATTTGATGCGTTGGGCGATAGGGAGCCAGTGGAGGGAGAGGCAGAGGGGGGTGGCAGAGGTGGAGCGGGTGATGAGGTGGATGAGTCTAGCCGCTGAGTTCAGGATGGTCTGAAGCGGGGAGAGCCTGCACTGGGGTAGGCCGGTGAGGAGGGAGTTGCAGTAGTCAAGGCGTGAGATAATCAGGGAGTGCACAAGTAGTTTAGCGGTGTCTGGGGTAAGGAAGGAGCGTATTTTGGCGATATTGCGGAGGTGGAGTCTGCATGTGTTTGTGAGTGATTTGACATGAGATTGGAAGGAGAGGTTAGAGTCCAGAATGACTCCAAGGACTTTGGCTTGCGGGGCGGGATTGATGGTGGTGATGTTAGTAGTGATGGATAGGATGGGGGGGGGGGGCGCGGGCAGGAGGGAAGACGAGAAGCTCGGTTTTGGAGAGGTTGAGTTTGAGGAAATGGAGCGACATCCAGTCAGAGATGTCGTTTAGGAGGTGAGTGATGCGGGCGGAGAAAGTGGAGGTGAGGTGAGGGGTGGAGAGGTAAATTTGAGTGTCATCAGCATAGAGATGGTAGTTGAAGCCATGGGAGTGTATGAGTTTGCCAAGGGAGGAGGTGTAGATGGAGAAGAGAAGGGGTCCAAGGACAGAGCCCTGGGGGACCCCAACAGAGAGGGGGAGTGAGGGGGAGGTGGTACCATTGTAGGTGACACTGAAGGAGCGTCGG
Organism: Staurois parvus; assembly: GCF_062004578.1. Taxonomy (NCBI): domain Eukaryota; kingdom Metazoa; phylum Chordata; class Amphibia; order Anura; family Ranidae; genus Staurois; species Staurois parvus. The sequence goes on from NW_028317830.1 coordinate 3,131,757, forward strand.
GATAGGTATGAGGAGAACCAGGAGAGAGCGGTGTTTCTGATGCCAAGGGAGAGTAGTTTATTAAGGAGGAGGGGGTGGTCAACTGTGTCCAAGGCCGCGGAGAGGTCCAGGAGGAGGAGGACAGAGTAGTCGCCTTTGGCTTTGGCGGTTAGTAGGCCGTTGGTGATTTTGAGGAGGGCGGTTTCGGTGGAGTGTAGGGGACGGAAGCCGGACTGTAGTGGATCAAGGAGGTTGTTGTCAGTTAGGTGGGCGCTTAGGCGGTTGTAGACTAAGCGCTCCAGGAGTTTGGAAGTGAGTGGCAGCAGGGAGATGGATCTGAGGTTGTTTGGGTCAGAGGGGTCCAGGGAGGGCTTTTTGAGTATGGGGGTGATGTGCGCATGCTTTAGGGGGGAGGGGAATACGCCGGTAGAGAGGGAGAAATTGAAGATGTGGGTGAGGGAGCAGATGAGGGAAGAGGGGGGTGACTGGAGGAGTCGAGAGGGGATAGGGTCCAGGGGGCAGGTAGTGAGGCGGGCTTCTGAGAAGACCCTGGTGACTTCCTCAGTGGTAGTAGGGCTGAAGGAGTGCAGAGCTGGTGGGGTTACGGTAAGCGGGGTCTTGGGTGTGGAGGGGGGCAGTGCGGTTGCGAGGTCAGAGGAGGGAAGAGATGAGGGGGAGATGGGGGGGGGAGGCTAGGTGGGGAGGTAGATTGCGAGTTGACTATGTCCTGACGGATTGCATCAATTTTGTTGTGGAAATGAGTGGCAATTTCGTGGGCGGTGAGTGAGGTACTGAGTGGAGGAGGGGGGGGGAGAGCAGGGAGTTGAAGGTGGAGAAGAGTCGGCGAGGGCAGGAGGAGAGGGTGTTAATCAGGTTTACGAAGTAAGCCTGCTTGGCGGCGTGGAGGGAGGAGGTGTAAGTGAGGAAGGCAGATTTGTAGAGGGAGAATGAACGGGGGGACCTGGTTTTGCGCCATAGTCTCTCTAGCGCGCGACTGCGACGTTTGAGGCATTTAGTGTGGTCGTTCTGCCATGGTTGGAGCGGTCTGGGTTTGATGTTGCGTGTGGTTAGGGGTGCCAGAGAGTCTAGGGTAGCTGATAGTGAGTCGTTGTACGTGTTAGTGGCTAGGTCAGGACAAGACAGTGGAAGGATGCTGTCGTGTAAGCGGTCGGCAGCTGAGTGGAGGGGGGCCGGGTTCAGGTTGCGGAGGTTGCAGCTGGTGATGGTTTGGCGCTCTGGGGGGGGGGAGTTAGGGGAAGGGGAGATGGAGAACGTGAGGAGGTGGTGGTCGGAGAGAGGGAAGGGGGTGTTAGAGAACTGGTTGAGGGTACAGAGGTGGGAGAAGACGAGGTCCAGGGTGTTCCCAATGACGTGGGTGGAGGATTGAGTGTGCTGTGTGAGCGCGAAGGAGGAGGTTAGGTGGAGGAGTTGGGAAGTAGCCAGGCTGTTGTCATTGATGGGGATATTGAAGTCCCCGAGGATGATGGTTGGCAGCTCAGAGGAGAGGAAGAAGGGAAGCCAGGCAGCGAAGTCATCCAGGAAGCGGGGTATGGATCCGGGCGGCCTGTAGATCACTGCGATCCTTAGGGGGGTGGGGGTGAAGAGCCGGATACAGTGAGCCTCGAAAGAGGAGAAGGTTAGGGAGGGAGGATTAGGGAGGACCTGGAAGGTGCTCAGCGGTGATAGGAGCAGGCCGACCCCACCACCTTTGTGACCGCTCAGTCTTGGTGAATGGGACCAGACGAGACCTCCATAGGAGAGTGCCGCAGGGGAGGTGGAGTCAGTGGCCTGTACCCAGGTTTCGGTGATGGCTAGGAGGTTAAGGGAGCGGGAGATAAAGAGGTCATGGATGGCAGTAAGTTTGTTGCAGACCGAGCGGGCGTTCAGGAGTGCAACCGAGAGAGGGGGGATGGATGCGGGGAGAAGGGGCACAGATATGAGGTTGAGGGGGTTACGGCAGCTGGCGGGAGCAGGGGGGTCCCTAGAGGAGGGGTGAGGTGGCGAGGGGCCAGGGTTCGGGGAGATGTCCCCAGCAGATAGGAGAAGGAGAAGGGTGAGGAAGGTGGCATGGGGATGGGAAGTGTAGGAGCGTGTGTGTCTGATAGTGGTGGCACGTGGGTGGACGGGGGAGTGGAGTAGCAGGAGGAGGTGGTGAGTGCCGTAGTGGGGAGAGGGGAGAAGTGAAGGGGCAATGTAGAGCTGTTTTGGGGGGGTAGGCGGGTAGAGGGAGGTGATTTTTGGGATGGTGGAGAGGAAAATGAGGAGGAGGAGTGCAGGAGGCATGTTGGGGTGGGTGGGGTGACAGTTGGGTCAGGGGAGGTGAAGGGATACAGGTCAGGGCAAGGTGGTGTGGGGAATCTGTATTACCGTGGGAGAGTCATTTGAGTCCTTCTGTAGGGGTAGAGTGAGGGTGGAGGGCGGCAGCTGGTTGGCAGCAGTCTGTGGGTGCAGTAAGCTGGCGACCATGGGTGCTGTGGCATGTCTTCAGTGGGTACGGTGGTTCGGCTAGTGGAGGGGTCGTAGGGTGCGATGGCTGGGGGCGATGGTAGGCATGCATAAAGGTTTACCTTCAGAAATGGGTGATGTGGCTAAGAATGACCTCAATCCGTCCATTGTGGTAAGGTTTACAGCCCTGGCAGACTTTTAGCAGGGCTATATATGGGGAAAATGGTGGCCCCACCTCTGACCATGCTATTCATGGCGTCCTGACGTTGGTACTGTGCAGGCAGATGTGTCACCGCGCATGCATCATGTGCACGTGCATGTGCGGTAATGGTAGGGTGGGTAAGTGGAAGTCCCTGTTCGAGCGACATCCAGTCCAGGGAACAAAACACACCGACAGTGCACCGCACGAATCGGAATGTGGAATTCCATGAAGAGAAAGAGCCGGAGTGGAGCAATCAGCACCGCGCCCCACAAGAAGTCAGCTTTGTCTGATACTAAAAAACTGCAATATATTGTGGCCAAAATATAGTATGCAATCAGATCCTCACAAAAGTGCACATAGAGGCACATCATGAATTGACGTCCACAATCACAGCAACAGTCAACCCACCAATTCCAGGTGTGTGGTGCCATATCATCAATCACAAAAAACAACAATAAAACATAATAACTTCCACATCCAATAGACCTCATCGCAACTCACAATACGCACCCACAGGCAACCATGCTCCCCACATTTGACTCAATGATACAATGAATTTGTATTGGAGTTACTGTGCTATATCCTGTCCAGGAATGTGTCTACGTTTGATGGTGCATTAAGTAAAGCTGTTACTAAACCCACAACAGTACAATCAGTCTGTATATACAGTAAAGCATGCTTGTTATACTCACTGTGGAACCTAAGGGGTTAATCCTCTGCATTGTGTAAAAAGGATGTTTGATTCTGTCTTCTCTGATCCTCCCCTTCTTTCAGTGCCCCCCTTTTATCTCCTGTGAAGATATATTGTGTGGAGTCACTTTGCACATGCTCAGTTTGGTATGTATTGCTAGAGAGGGGTTTTTTTTTGGGGGGGGAGGGTGTATGTAATCAGCACAGGGCCAATCAGCACTGTACAGACAGAGGTCAGGGATTCTGCAACCTCCTAGAAAAAAAATTAAAACTCCTCCTACAAGCTTTAACCAGTGCTCTTCTGAACACTGGTATAAGTCACAAGACTGCTCTATACTGCTAATGAGAAAAGGGATTTAGCAGTTTATATTTACTAAAATAATTGCATTTCCGTGTTCTGTGTACTGTGGGAGACCGGATATAGTGAATACAGGGTTTGGGGAGAGCGGATATAGTGAATACAGGGTTTGGGGAGAGCGGATATAGTGAATGCTGGGTCCGGGGAGAGCGGATAAAGTGAATGCAGGGTCCAGGGAGAGCGGATATAGTGAATGCGGGGTCCGGGGAGAGCGGATATAGTGAATGCGGCGTCCGGGGAGAGCGGATATAGTGAATGCGGGGTCCGGGGAGAGCGGATATAGTGAATGCAGGGTCCGGGGAGAGCGGATATAGTGAATGCGGGGTCCGGGGAGAGCGGATATAGTGAATGCAGGGTCCGGGGAGAGCGGATATAGTGAATGCAGGGTCCGGGGAGAGAGGATATAGTGAATGCAGGTGTCTTGGAAATTCGCTTTAACGAATTTCTCCTTACCGTGAGTACTCGCAGTTGGATGCGCAGAAATCCCCCATAAAGCTGTGCGAATCTTGCTTACCACGACTGCAGCCAAACTACACGATTCCTGCCCGTCCAACTACTTTTAGCTTCTGTTGAAATGTGGGGGTGGAGCTCCGTTACCCAGGAATGATCAAACGACACTCTCAGGATGATGTTGCAACTCACATAAGGGCTGGTTTTAGACTCAGCTCTCTGTTTTATTAAAAATACACACATGCCCCCCACATGAATAAAGTCAATCCCCTCCCACCGAACAATGCAATGGGGAGTGCCTATACACAAGATGTATATTCCAATTGGAGCATAGCCTTTCCTATTATCTATCACTGGTCCTCCCCCATGAGTCTTCTGAGGTCAGCAGACTTCCTCCCCTTCCCCCCCATGAGCCATCTGAGGTCATATTTCCTGTCCTACTAGCTTCTATTGGTATGTCCATTCCCTGTACAAGCACTCCCTAAAAATATCAGTCTGTACCTGGATGGGCCCGGTACGATCTTTATTAAAACACATCCATCCGGATACAGTTCAGATTGGTAATGGGTTGTAAGATATGCATAAGCCTACACGCGGAGTTCGTACCGCTTGGCGCCTTGCGTTATGAAGCCCACGTGGTACCATGCTGCTGATATGTGGATACAGGCCCGTGGTCTACTGCCAGCGACATTCGCATCGAATGCCGTGGTGGTATACACGCCGGTCTATAAGCGCAGATCTGCCATCTCATCCATTACCAAGCTGAGTACTGTAATACATACATTGTACATGCGCATGGCCCAATTGCAGCCTTCAGAGCTTTAATTAAGCCACACGAGAGACATATGAATAACACGAATATATGACACATTTAAAGTTCGACCAACAATACAAAATTTCCATGACATTCCCTCCTGTTTTATCATATTCTCCTCGTGTCCCTTCTTGATCTTCTTCAGCTTGATGGGTGTAGTCTCAAACTTCAAAGAGTTCCTGTAGTTGTCCCTGAGAATAAAGCTCCACGGGGTACCTGAAACAACAAGACCCGACGCAGACTCGACGCAAACAGGCTTGATTGAAGCGATGATCCTCAAGAGCGTTGGAACCTTCACTACAGGAAGGCTCTTGCAAAAACCACAAACAGACTTGTGGTATGAATAAGGCTTGTGATCCCACGGTGGTCTGGGGAGATCCAGCAATAGATTCTCAAATTGCCCCTGCAGACGGGGCCACACAAGGCTGGTCTCGACCCAGACGGTTTTCCAAATTGCAGACACAAACCATGATGAGGCTTGAAGCTTGCTTGAAGGTCTTGGAGAATGTGGTCTTCAGAGAGATAAATTAGAGGGAAGCCAGGACGTAATCTGTAGAGAAGGTGGTTGGTTGGTGAGGTCTTCCTCTGATCAGTGGTTGGAGTGGGATCCCAGGAGCGGGCTGGAGATGTGGTTGTCTGCCCGAGCTTGGCTTACACAGTCGATGAGGCAACAGGAACATCTCACCGCGGCATATAAAAGGCAGATGAAAAAGAGAAGCATCAGGACATACACTCCCACTTCCTTCAACCAAGATCCGATGGAGAACAGGAAATCTCCCAATCCTCCCAAACCCTTGAACGGATTCCAACCCTCACTAGCTATAGCTCTAGCTTTTCCCTGTAGTTCACTAACTTTGTCCATATGGGCCTGGACCTTGTCATCGGTGTCTTCTATCCAAGTACAACAATCCTCTCTGATGAACTCACAGAACCCCCCTTTGGCGGCTAAAAGATAATCAAGGGCCATCTTCTCCTGAAGCACTAAAATTCCCATCTGCCGTTGTTCTTGGGCAATTTCTCTGACAGCCTCTACGGTCTCGTTAAACATACTATCCACGATGACAGAAAAATTGTTCAGGCGCTTCATAAGTTCTATTCCCCATCCTGTCCATGAGGGGAACCAAGCCCATGCTTGGTCGCCCTCAGAGAACAGCTCCCTGCGAACTCTCCCTGCCATCCTTACCTTCTTGTGGACCATCAACTCTTCATGATCCATCACTACATAGGATGCTGGGACTAGCTTTATGAGGGCACACGAACCTTTCTGGGGAAATGTTCTATAGGCTGCCGAACCACACAGAAAATAGTATGGACCTGTCAGAGCAGAGCAGGAAGAGTTCCTCGTTCGGCCTCTGGCACTGAGCAACAGTTGCACAGACTGGGGGATTGCTCCCTCAGTCTGCACATCACATCCGTCCTTCCAACACACGTGGTCTGGTCGGTCAGTGTGGTTACTCAGAAGGGAAGTCTGGTTAGTCAGATTGACAGTTATACCTCCCTCGCAGGTGGTAATCCCAACAAACTTGTTACCTGTGCCAAAGCTGATGTTAAAGCACACCTGAGGGCTTCCTAGCTGTCCAGTTACCCATAATGGACTGACGAGGGTCCTACAGGAGCTAGAGCTAATATTGGTGCTAAAACTGATGTTACCTGCTAAAAATGTGTCATTAAGTTCTACCGACAAATGTCTACGTGGGGGCTGACCAGAGGTCCCTTGCTTTTTCATGCCGACGCGGATGTCATATAGGGCATGAACAGCGGCCATTGCGGACATGTGATGACTGGGTGGGGGCTTAGAGCATACCCAACAGTTGGTTTTGTTGGCGGTTCTGGCTAAACGCAGGTGCATTTTAAATAAAAGGTTGGGGTATCTGCCGTCTTTTCCTCCGTTCACACACATGTATGACATACAAACAAAAAGAAAAAGGAAAATGACACCCCTCATTCTCTGGTGTAGCTTAAAAAGCTTCTTGCAGTGGCTTGCGTGCAGCCAGTTGTCTCGTCCCTCGAGTTTGAGTGAGGTAGGTGTCGTCAGCTGGACTTGGTATGGTCCGGTGAACCGTGGCTCGAGTCCGGTTCTTTGATGTTTCTTTAGGACGACCCAATCACCTGGCTCAATAGAAAGAACACCTGTTATTGCATTTGGATCGGGGAGCGATTCGTGAACCCGATGGTGTATCCTCTGCAGCTCCCGTTGCAGAGATTGCACATAACCTGTAAGCTGTGAATGCAAAGACGACAACTGTTGAGGAAAGTACAACCCTGTTTTGGGAGGTCCCCCAAACAACACCTCGTAGGGTGACAGCCCATGTGGTTGCCGAGGGGCATTCCGGATGGAATAGGGGGCAATGGGGAGACACTCAGGCCAAGGTTTTTGGGTATCGGAAGACGTTCAACCTTACCGCTACTCTCGGGGTGATATGGGGTGTGTCGCCGCTGACTCCAGTTCCACCAAAGAAATGCAGTCGTGTCCTTTGGAAGAGAGATTAGTAGTGGACAAAGAAGACATGTTAGCAGAAGAGGTGTTAGTATTGTTAGTCGTGGTGCAAAATTCAGCACTGTCATTGCTGTCCTCCCCCCCCTTCTCATCTTCCGACACAGGAAGAAGAGAAGCTGGGTTAAGAATAGTGCATCGTTTGATAGTGAGGTTAGTAGGGGTTAGGAGGGCTTTCCCCTGAGAGGGGTACCTTGCCTTGGATGTCCTGTTTTCGCAGGACCGTTCTTGCTGCACTGGTGTCGATGAGGCAAGGGAGGGGATATTTTAATTCCTCGAGAAAAAGATGGATCTGGGCCGACACCGATTTGCCAACTTCCTATGAGGATTCATAGGAGTTACTTACCATGGTGGTCATAGGGGCGGAGGACTCATCAGGAATGAACTGCCACCGACCTTTAGGTAATTGGGGACAGCTCCTCCTCATGTGCCCCGTTTGGTGGCACTGGAAGCACCTGGGTGGGGGCCTATCCTTCCTGTGACCCAGATCCCTTGGTTTTTCGTGTGGGGTCTGGGACATAAGAACTTTGGCCTTGTCTTGTTTTCTTCTATCCATTTCCCTCTCTATTGCCGCAAGAGTGGAAAGGATGGCAGGGATAGACATCTCATTATATTCGGGTCGGGCCAGAACCAGCCTTTCCCGAATTTTAATATTGATGCCTTCCAAAAATTTGGCCCGCAACAGAATGTGCGTCGCGGTCACCTTTACCCCTTCAGTTGGAGCATCAGGTCCAACTTCCAGATCCACATCCAGTGCCGTCTGCTTGAGACGGCGCCAGAAGCAGGCGCTTTCCTCATTAGGACCCTGGGTGAGCTTCATCATGTCCGTAGTAGAGGTAGCACCATACATTTCTGGAAGCTTTGCCTTTAGCTGTGTACAGAACTCTTTGCCCCCTGAAGTCATCTCCTCATGCGTGGTTATAGAGCACCCTGCAATCACTGTACTGGCCACTTCCATGCCCACCTTAGCCCGCAGGATCTGCGCACAATCTGACCCGCTCATACCATAGCTGAACTGGTTTTGTCCAAACATTCGAGCAAATCCTCTCGGATTGACTCGATAGTCCGGGAGCTCAGCCAGAATAGTGCGGATCTCTGCCGGGGTGAAGGGGACATGCCAAACTACCCGTTCCCCTAAAGTCCGTTCCCCCCGTGCATTGGGAGGACCTTCAAATTGCTGCACTCTGACTGGATAGGCCTCGGTCCGGGAAGAGTGCAAGGGCTGACCCAGCTTCATCGGTGGGCTTAGATTAACCACCTCGCTTACTGCACCTTCAGGTTTGAGGTCCCTCAGATCAGGGTATAGCTGGGGGGCAGGGGTCTGATCAGTGGTTCGTAGCGCTTTGATGCAATCCGCCCTGTTTCTTAACCGGGTGTCTATTCCCCTTGATTCACAGATAGTCTGCAAATCGGTTGTTGAGTAGGCTTCATAGTTGGAAACAGAAGGAGCTGGGGTGAAGCAGGGAGAAGGGAGAGGTAGAGGCAGAGGCTGAGGCATAGATACAGAAGACACAGAAGGTACATCAAGAGTGACGTCACTAACAGAAGAGACAGGTGCAGTTATACTTATCTCAGCCACTGTTGGTTGTTGGGGAACCCCAGCAGACCCTGATCCTGCCTGCCTTAGTAGAGTCAGCCCTGAAAGAGCTTCCTCCACCTCTGACACTGGATCCTCCTGTTTTATTCCCTCTGGAGGCCAGGTATACATCACCTGGTTCTTCCGGACAGACACCAGTTTATGTATGCCCTGCTTCCCTAATCGGATTGACCTGTGAAGCCATAGCTGTGCGATCTCTAGTTCTGACGCCTGCATCCGTGGTTCAAATTCAGAGATGAATTTTTCCCACCTCCATGCGTCAAATGTACCTTCCCGGGGAATTTCCCATCTGGTACCCTTCGACCATTTATTCCACCTTTTGAGGGGTTCTGTAGACTTCCCCCCCAAACTCACCTTCATCAGTTGTGCAGCTGTCCTTACCCTGAAGAGGGCTGCTTCCCCCTCTCTCTTCATGGACTGACTACTGCCCATCGTGACTAGTCACTGGTATATATCCCACGTCCGGGTACCTGTTTACCCCCTGGAGCACTCGGTGGGATCCTACCGAGAGGCCTGATTCCACCACTTTCCCAGCACAGCGTAATTTATGTGATACTTATCGATCACCCGAAGCGCATCAAGTGGCGGTCAGACTGAGAGCACACCTCCCACAGCGCAATTTATGTGATCCTGACCACCCGAAGTGTTTGTGGTGACCAGGCTAAGTGTTATACTTCCCTGGACCGCCCACTCGCACAGCGCAATTTATGTGGTTCTCATCACCCACTGTGTTTGGCAGGCCACACCGCACAATGATGAAAGTGGCTTTTCTCTCCCTGCACACAGTAGCTAACACAAGTCAAAACAAAAAGAGGGGTTCTTGGATGTTACTTCGGGGTCACTGGTTGGCCAGAAACCTGCTAACTGACCTTTAGGAAATTTGTGTAAAGAAAAAAACTTTCCTAATACACACAGAAAAACCCTTTTTCAACCTGAAAAACTGTTAAAAAGGACAAAGTGGATCCTTATGAAAAACACGGGACGTTTCACAGTAAAACAATTACACAGAGGTAAACCGAAAAACTGCGCCAAAAGTAACCTTGTTGCTGACGCAAAAATCACTCCTATCAGCACCGCTAAACGATCCACGTTACACACGCAATCTTCGTTGCAATCACCTAAAACCGTTTACACAAAAAGTCTGCTGGACGCGAAACACGTGACACAGCAGCTTAAAACAAACCCGCTTTACAATAAGGAACTACTTTTAACAGGAAAAACACAAGAAAAACATAATCACTATACAAGAAATCTATGTGCAAAAACCCAGACTTCACCGCGCTCACTAAATGTGGAACACGTGAAGGGAAAACTCGCTTAACACACTTTAAATTGGCTGGCAATACGCAAATTTAAAGCTAAAAGCAAACAAATGAAACTGTAAAAAATTTGGATTAAAAACACAATATGGGTCAAATGCATATAGGAAACTTCATGCACATTGCATAGAGATTACTGCACATATGGTAGTCAACAAAATGGCCACCAACAGGGAAAGCACATGGTAGCCAACAAAATGGCCACCAAACAAAAGGAGTCCATGTGGTTAGTCAAGAAGATGACCCCCCACAGAGGAGCACATGGCAGATACTAGAATTACCCCCCACAGGGAAGCACATGGTAACACTAGAATGGCCCCCCACAGAGGAGCACATGGCAGACTCTAGCCTCAAAATTGCCTCTAACCTCTTACATAAAACAGACTTTTGGACAGAAACATACACTGGACAATTACACAACAATATGAAGTACACATACAACACAATTTGGGCACAATCACAGAACGGACATAAAACACCAACATATCACACTAACATGCACATGTAACAGAAAGGACCCCCTGCTGCATGCTTGCTGGGAGCAGTAGTACCACAAAACATTGCACAGACTACATACACACAGAGATCTTACAGCAGTTAACAATTAACCTAAACCTTTCAGCACTGTAATAATGACCTCACGTGGAGGGGGGTAGAGCAATTACCACAGTACCTACAACCCACAAATACTTACCTAACACTATGCAACAACTTTTACCCGCTAAAACATATACCCGTTTAATTTTTGGTTGGAAGATTTTTAAACTTGACCAAATCCAGCCAACCAAACCCACCCCTCTGCTGCTCTCCGCAGAGACAAACCCTTGTCTTTCACCCACAAATCAAGAGTTTAGGACAAAAAACTAGGTCCTTGCCAAGCGGTAATTCTTGTTAGCTAACAGAGAGCGAAATCAGCCACACGAACACGCAAAAAGCGATCCTCTTAATGGCAGAGAGACCTGAAATGTGCCGGCATACTTTTTGCTAGTTCATGATGGCTATTCCCCCCCCTGTTCTTGGTTAGCTATGCAAGAATACGCATTAGTATCCACCAGGCTCGCCAAACTGTCTTGGAAATTCGCTTTAACGAATTTCTCCTTACCGTGAGTACTCGCAGTTGGATGCGCAGAAATCCCCCATAAAGCTGTGCGAATCTCACTTACCACGACTGCAGCTAAACTACACGATTCCTGCCCATCCAAATACTTTGGCTCTGTTGAGATGTGGGGGTGGAGCTCCGTTACCCTAGAATGATCACACGACACTCTCAGGATGATGGTTGCAATTCACATAAGGGCTGGTTTCAGACCCAGCTCTCTGTTTTATTAAAAATACACACATGCCCCCCACATGAATAAAGTCAATCCCCTCCCACCGAACAATGCAATGGGGAGTGCCTATACACAGGATGTACATTCCAATTGGAGCATAGCCTTTCCTATTATCTATCACTGGTCCTCCCCCATGAGTCTTCTGAGGTCAGCAGACTTCCTCCCCTTCCCCTCCATGAGCCATCTGAGGTCATATTTCCTGTCCTACTAGCTTCTATTGGTATGTCCATTCCCTGTACAAGCACTCCCTAAAAATATCAGTCTGTACCTGGATGGGCCCGGTACGATCTTTATTAAAACACATCCATCCGGATACAGTTCAGATTGGTAATGGGTTGTAAGATATGCATAAGCCTACACGCGGAGTTCGTACCGCTTGGCGCCTTGCGTTATGAAGCCCACGTGGTACTATGCTGCTGATATGTGGATACAGGCCCGCGGTCTACTGCCAGCGACATTCGCATCGAATGCCGTGGTGGTATACACGCCGGTCTATAAGCGCAGATCTGCCATCTCATCCATTACCAAGCTGAGTACTGTAATACGTACATTTTACATGCGCATGGCCCAATTGCAGCCTTCAGAGCTTTAATTAAGCCACACGAGAGACATATGAATAACACGAATATATGACACATTTAAAGTTCGACCAACAATACAAAATTTCCATGACACAGGGTCCAGGGAGAACGGATATAGTGAATGCAGGGTCCATGGAGAGCGGATATAGTGAATGCAGGGTCCATGGAGAGCGGATATAGTGAATGCAGGGTCCGGGGAGAACGGATATAGTGAATGCAGGGTCTGGGGAGAGCGGATATAGTGAATGCGGGGTCCGGGGAGAGCGGATATAGTGAATGCGGGGTCCGGGGAGAGCGGATATAGTGAATGCGGGGTCCGGGGAGAGCGGATAAAGTGAATGCAGGGTCCAGGGAGAGTGGATATAGTGAATGCAGGATCCGGGGAGAGCGGATATAGTGAATGCGGGGTCCGGGGAGAGCGGATATAGTGAATGCGGGGTCCGGGGAGAGCGGATATAGTGAATGCAGGATCCGGGGAGAGCGGATATAGTGAATGCGGGGTCCGGGGAGAGCAGATATAGTGAATGCAGGATCCGGGGAGAGCGGATATAGTGAATGCAGGATCCGGGGAGAGCAGATATATACAGGGTGTATGGGATGTACGGGATATATGGAATGTATGGGGTGTACGGGGTGTATGGGGTGTACGGGGTGTATGGGGTGTATGGGGTGTATGGGATATACGGTATGTATGGTCAAGCATATATATACTGACAGGAAGCTTCAATAAACTACCAATGCATTCCACAGTGCCATGGTAGTTCATTGAAAACTACAAGCTACAGCCGTTAAGGCTGCCAGGACTTGTAGGCACTCATGTAGGCACCGCATGGCGGCGCTGTTTTCAAATCTTAGAGATAGTACAGGGAAATTTCTCCCCATACTATCTGTTAGAGGGGGGGGAGCGAACGCAGCTGCAGCTATGGGAACATGTTATATGTTCCACCCCAAAAATGGGAGGAACATGTAACATGTTCCAAAGATGAACTTATCCTTTAAAGGCAAAAAACTAAATTGTGAGCTGCAACTAGAACAGGAATAATGGTAAAATTGTCTAATGTTGATATTTGTTACAATGACAACTAAGAGGAGATTCATGTTCTGTCGTTGTGTCTGCATTATAGGTGAAGGCGAATTTCCCCAATAGGGCATAGATGACTAAAAACAAAAACAGAGTTTTTTAACTATTCTATTCAAAATGCAAAAAATGTTGTGGCTTTAGATAAACTTTGAGTTTTGTTTTCAAGAAGGAAATGTCTCTGTATTTGTTTCTCGGTCATGACATTGTTTATTCCACAGCTTTACATTTAATTTGGGATTGCCAGTAATTAGAATTATGGATTGAATTGAAGGATCTATCATAGTTATCATTCATCTGAGTGTTCCCAAGACTTTCCCTACGTTCAATGAGAATAATTATACTGGAGATGTTGAAGCTGAGGATTAGGTCCAGAAAAAGTGATAGAACCCATTGTCTTGGACATGGACTTGAATCTGGAAATATTTGATCTTGGGTTCATTTTTAAAGGTCCTCTGTACATGTGGATTGAATTGAAGGATCTGTCATAGTTATCATTCATCTGAGTGTTCCCAGGACTTTCCCTACATTCAATGAGAATAATTATACTGGAGATGTTGAAGCTGAGGATTAGGTCCAGAAAAAGTGATAGAACCCATTGTCTTGGACATGGACTTGAATCTGGGGATATTTGATTTTGGGTATTTTTTTAAAGGTCCTCTGTACATGTGGATTGAACAGAAAGATCTATCATAGTTATCATTCATCTGAGTGTTCCCAAGACTTTCCCTACGTTCAATGAGAATAATTATACTGGAGATATTGAAGCTGAGGATTAGGTCCAGAAAGAGTCACAGAACCATTGTCTTGGACTTGAATCTGGGGATATTTGATCTTGTGTTAATTTTTTAAAGGTCCTCTGTACATGTCCAATCAAGGGGTTAACATAAAATTGTCACCAGCAAATAAAAAAACATTTTTGAACCTGTACATGGTTACTAGAGATGAGCGAATCAAACTTGGCGAAGTGGAATTCGTTTCAAATATTAGGAAAAATTCGATATGCATCGAATCCGAATTTTAGCAAACTTCGGATGCACGAATCGAATTTTCCCCGATCAGCCGGCAAAAGTGTCACTGCAGAGAGCTCCGCTATTTCTGACAGTTCTCTGACAGTTCATTTACAGCGGTTGAAACATTGTATCTATTTGTTTCCATTTAGGATACAGATGTTTTTATTCGGAAATAAATAGATACAATGTTTCAACCGCTGTAAATGAACTGTCAGAACTGTCAGAGAACTGTCAGAAATAGCGGAGCTCTCTGCAGATACACTTTTTGCTGTACTGGAATTCTTCTTCTTTTCATTCTTCTTCTTCTTTTCATTCTTCTTCTTCTTCTACTTCTTTTCATTCTTCTTTTCATTCTTCTTCTTCTTCTTTTCATTCTTCTTTTCATTCTTCTTCTTCTTCTTTTCATTCTTCTTTTCATTCTTCTTCTTCTTCTTTTCATTCTTCTTCTTCTTCTTTTCATTCTTCTTCTTCTACTTTTCATTCTTCTCATTCTTCTTTTAATTCTTCTTTTCATTCTTCTTCTCATTTTTCTTTTCATTCTTCTTCTCTTCTTTTCATTCTTCTTCTTCTTTTCATTCTTCTTCTTTTCATTCTTCTTTTCATTCTTCTTCTTCTTCTTTTCATTCTTCTTCTTCTTTTCATTCTTCTTTTCATTCTTCTTCTTCTTCTTTTCATTCTTCTTCTTCTTTTCATTCTTCTTTTCATTCTTCTTCTTTTCATTCTTCTTCTTCTTTTCATTCTTCTTTTCATTCTTCTTCTTCTTCTTTTCATTCTTCTTCTTCTTTTTTTCATTCTTCTTTTCATTCTTCTCATTCTTCTTTTAATTCTTCTTTTCATTCTTCTTTTAATTCTTCTTTTCATTCTTCTTCTCATTCTTCTTTTCATTCTTCTTCTTCTTCTTTTCATTCTTCTTCTTCTTCTTTTCATTCTTCTTCTTCTTTTCATTCTTCTTCTTCTTCTTTTCATTCTTCTTTTCATTCTTCTTCTTCTTCTTTTCATTCTTCTTTTCATTCTTCTTCTTCTTCTTTTCATTCTTCTTTTCATTCTTCTTCTTCTTCTTTTCATTCTTCTTCTTCTACTTTTCATTCTTCTTTTCATTCTTCTTCTTCTTCTTTTCATTCTTCTTCTTCTTCTTCGTCGTGCCCCGTGACTGCCCAAATGAGTGAAGTGTGCGGTGATTCTAAGATCGACGGCACTCATCTGCATGTCATACTGACTGACAGTATTATTTCTCTTCCCCAGCAGACTCCAAGGGCATTTAAATTAAAGGTACAGTGTTCTGCACTAATATAAAGCCTCTGAAGCCTAGAAACACCCTTTTATAAGTTAAATTTGCAGCGAATAAATTCGCATCGAATCGAATTTCTCCCGCAAATTCGGCGAATCAGCCGAATCGAATTTTTGAATAATTCGCTCATCTCTAATGGTTACACTTGAGTTCTCTGTCACATTCTGAAGAACATTTATCACGGTGAAATGGCAAACTAATGATACGATTCCCCAACACGGATCCAAGAAGTAGAAGAGTAAGAGCGGAAGAAAAGGACGACTTCAGCTGCCCTGGAAATCCTGCTGGGAGATGTTGACTTTCTATGAAAGACAGTAAAAGACCAGCAACCAGCAGGTATTTAAAAAAAAACATCAACCAAAGACATTCATTTAATGCAATTGGTAAATAGGTGTCTATGGAAAGCAACATGAGGAGTCCAATGTATTAAAGGATTCCACCATAAGGGATCAAGCACTGGAGAGGACTTTAGGACTTTGACTGAGGTCAATGCAGTGTTGTTGACAATATTATTGTCTGTGTCTTCTCAGCAAAAAAAAGAAGAATTTGTTTCCACCTGTCAAAACCTCTTCAAACAAACTGTGCATCTCCGATTCAATTTGTTCCACCACATTCAAATCTTGCTGAGTTTATGTTACAATGTAAAAGAGAAAAGTTGATGTTGATTTTAGTGAACAATGACATTTGATCTTTGCTGACGTTTTATATATACTGTATATAATTTTTTTTTCCGCAGACCAAATAAGCTATCCAAGCATAGTCAAATCAGTGTTTTCGTATTTATTTTATAGTGTGAAAAGAATAATAAAATAGAACAATACAAGTTTCCATGTTGTATAACAGGGTCATGAACTGGCAATGAACTTTGGTATCCAATATCCACCGGCAATTCCTTAAAAGCCCTTACTCTAGATATTCACTAGTCTCCCTCCCCTTTACCTGGTGTCACCCACCATCTAGGTCCCAGGCTCACAAGTGGGATAGTGGAGCCTGATAAATATGGCTGGGAGTTGTGTGGAGGGGGATGGTGAAAGTACCAGGGGTCCATGGAAGTGATCAGACAATTTTGCAGCCATCAGATCTCTTCCATCTAAAAGCTGATAGTTGGCTTGTCTGATTTACATCCACCTCCAGCTGTACTAGTAGCCAGGAGCACACAGTAAAACCCTGCATTGTCACCAACATATGGCATACATCGATGGCAGTGAAAGGGTTAAAGCCACTCTGTTGTGCCAAAAAGTAAATTGAACAGATGAAAAAAATATAGTGGCCTGTAAAAGAATAGAAAAGAATAGAAAAAAATGACCAGTTTCATCAAAGGTGATTGTGATTTTAAAGGGCGTTACCAGCCTAAAAATCTTCAGCATCCAAAATACTTCTGATTGTGTCTTCATCCCCCCGCTGTGTGCTGTGGCTCCATCTGCTGGCTGCTAGGTCAGGCACACACAATAGTGACAAAGTGATTAGAGCAGTAGCCGCCAACCTTTCAGACCTCACGGACCACTAAATTCATCATTTTAAATCCCGCGGACCACTAATATGATTTTTTTTTAAAAGATAAATACATTTTTAAAATTATGATCAAAGAACTTCCATTTTATTAATATGAAATGCACCTATTTAATATAACAAAATTATAAATGCTTATTTAATTAAAAAAAATTGGAAATTGTGTCATTTTTTGGTGATCCTACTTTTGTTGTAGCCTTTTCTTCCCCTCATATGTTTCGTTGGTGGTATGATCGATCTTTTATCAGATTATCTGATTTCCAAAGAGGAGGATCTTACATTACCTTCGATATGCTGCGCGTGTTATTTGATGTTCCTCTTCGTGAGTACCTTCGTTATAGACAGATTAGGCACTTTTTTAAGGCGCACTTTGGCCTTACCCCATCCTCTCCGATTTCCTTTTTTGAACGTATCAGCCGTGACTCTCCCAGGGGTAGGGGTCTTATCTCAAATCTTTATCACCAATTTTTGATCTGTCTTTTTCATGCTCCCCCTTTGTACAGACGAAAATGGGAGGAGGATGGTGGTATCACTTTTTCAGATGAGGATTGGGATTCCATGGTGGATAATATATGCAAGAGATCTAGATCTCTTTCGGTTCGTGAGACGGCCCTTAAAGTTCTAACCAGATGGTATTATACCCCGTCAAGACTACATGTACTGTTTCCACAAACGTCCTCTCTATGTTTTCGGGGCTGTGACTGCACAGGTACTTTGGTTCATATATTTTGGGATTGCCCGACCATATCTTTGATCTGGAGTAGGATTTCTGAGGTCGCTGCCTCATTGTTGGGTACCCCGATACGATTGTCCATGCAGACCTGTTTATTGGGGGCCCATATCCCAGGGGTCTCTGATGCCAATCTGAGATTGATACACACATTATGTATTGCCGCTTTATGGTCTATTGCCCTACATTGGAGGTCCAATGTTGTACCCTTGGACTCCGTTTTACACAGAATTGACGCTGTAATGCTTATGGAACGCATTCATTATACCCTACTGGATAAGATGCACTTATACAATAAAAAATGGGAGTCATGGAGAGATTGCAGACACTTATTACATGCTTAATAACATCCCCAGTACAAGTTGGCTGGCATGTACTATTGACAGGTGTATCACCTAACCTACTTTGTCGTTTACGTACTTCATGCACTCGTAACTTCCTCTTTTTTTCTTATCTTCTTTGTTATGTTAATATACTTTTATGTATTGTACTTTTCAAAAGTGCCTTGTTTTTGCTGACAATATCACTTTTAAAGTGTGCTGTTGTTTTACTGTCTACTCATGTACAATAAAATCGTTTGTAAACAAAAAAAAAATAAATTGGAAATGCTTATAAGCATATACACAAGTTCGAGGCATTACTGAGTAGCCTATCTAAGCATAAAACGAAATGTAAAGACGAACTCCAATCAGCTACAGATACTGCAGCTTTTATGCAGTGAAGTGATGCAATTAAAGGCTAATATTGCATCATCTCAGTATACATGACATTTTCTATTGGTCACCAGTATCAATTGCGCAATATGCAGCTGAAGTTGCATCATAATTTTGAATGGCTTACGTCATTAGATGGGTGAATATATCATGGAAACTAGAGCCAATCAACATTTTTTAGGGTCATTTTCGTTTTCAGCACCCCAAAATTATGTAAGATTAGCTCATTTTATGCCCAAAACTTTTTACCTGTTGAACAGTGTAATTTAACAAAATCTTTAAAGGTTGTTTAATTGGAACAAAATTATTAAAGTTAGTTATTACAAAGTAATTGAAGCTTATTTAAGTATTAAACATTTTTAGTGTGATACTTCTTCCTGCTTGTTTGAAATAAGTTTATGGATTTTTGGCTTCAATGACGTTACTGCAAGATGGAGAGCCGTTTTTATTTCAAGCCGAGACCGGTACCGACAATACTGAAGCGTACGGCTTGGTTGCCTCATACAACTTGGGACTGACGTCACGCTGCGCCTCTCTTGTCTCCTCCTCTCTAGTACAGTTCATGAATTTAGTGCAATATAAAGGAGAACATTGTCATTCAGAATATAAGAATTTCTTACAAGAATGTTATTTTTGTTTTATTATTAATAAAACATAAAAAATGCAAATAATGTCCAGATTTTTCTGTGGAACACCAACATATTCTCGCGGACCACCAGTTGTCGACCGCTGGATTAGAGGGCGGAATTTCAGCTCAAGAGCATCAATCTAACACCATAAAAATGTAATAGATGCTAAAGATTATTTGACAGACGTAGCTTTTCAGGAGAGATGAAGATCTGAATCACTGGCAGTGAGGTTGGTAATGATTTTTAAACTTCTTTTACAGATTTATATATTTTTGCAACCGACTTGATTGCAACAATTCAAGAGGGAAACACACGTTTGACTCAGCTGCTTCTTTAACTGGGGGTTTCCAGTTATTAGAACAATCGAACGTGCTGTGGGATACAATGTTAAAATTACCCAGAAAATTGTGTCCACAACCTCTCCACTGTTATACTTTGATACAACCTGACCAGCAGTAACCACACAGCAAACTAAGTCCAGCAACATGCAAGCCACCATGGTACTGGCTGCCCGCACTAGACCTCCAATCTTCGGAGGGGAGCTGAGCTGGAGAGCATTCCTCCTGATATTCCAGGCATGTTTTAGAAGGGATCCTACGCTGAGCGTGATACAGGAGAAAGTCAAAGTAAAGGGCAAACAGCAACTCAACGCCATGCTAAAAAGACTAAAGAGGTTAGCTGAATCAATGAGATCACCAATGATCTTTCTCGGTTCTGTCCCATTCACAGGGCTGTCATAGTGAAGCACCCAAATAATAGGAAGGCTCATTAGAAAACAAAAACCTGCCAACATCAACAAAAGCAGATGTGTGGACGTTTGTATTATCTGTTTCACCCACTGGAATAAACAATGGGAAAAGTCAAACAGTTTGACAAAGTAATACGTTGAAAGGAGAGATGTTTGCCAAAAACTGCTGTCAATAACAAAAAACACAATTATGAATTGAAATAAATATACTCCATTTGAGACCACTGCGTTGGACTGCACATAGCCTATGAAACCGTTAGCAATCAGTGTGCACTGAAAAAGCATGTTAGTGAATGTCATAGCAGTCAGGATCAGATCGCAGGCTGTAGGACGTTTTCCTTTGTACCAATCTCTGAGATAAAGAGTCAATATTGAGATGTTTAAGATGATCCCTGGTGCACCTAAGCTGATAGGAAGGGTGGAAATCTCCAGAGACCACTTCATGGTGTTGAAAATCTTCCAGAAGGATCTGCAGTTCATTGAATTGCTTTTTCCTGCTCTTTGCTGCTTATATGTGACTCTAAAAAAGCCAGGGATGCAAATTATTGGTTTGTTTTCTCTGCCTGACGTGTGCTGAATACTTTACATTAACATGGCAAGGTCTAGCCGTAGTCTTTAAGCTTTGACATTTTCAATGTAAATGGTATTGTGTCACTGGCCATTTCATGTTTGTTTTTCTCTGTTCCGATTTACCTTTTTTCTCTAATCTTATCCATGACTATAGAATGTTGATCTACTGCATACGGGTATATCTTGTATTTCTATGCAAAAATTTCCAATACAAATTATTGAAACATAAAGATAGATTCTCTAGAGGATTCTAGAATGGAGATAGGATCATGGTCCTGCTCATGTTGTCTCCTCCAATGTCACAGATTATACTTCCATGATTTACACATGTACCAATAAAACACTCAATAAAAACTTTCCAATCCTCTTTATTTATAGTCCAGATAGTATCTCTCATGTTTGACTTCCCACAATACTACAAGTTATTGTCAAATGCAAATAACACAAAACTTTATTTGTACAAACATAATTAAATACGTTTCTACTGAAGGTAAAACACAAACCATGCACTAATAAACGCCAAACAAAACTGCACAAACATTCAATGAAAAAAAAAAATATAATGTAAAGAAAACTGTAAATAGGTGGCTTACATTTAAATATTGGCTGTTGTAACTATTTAGCTTTAACATTATACCACTAAATGTGCTCTAAACTCCCCAGTTGGCAATGAATGTGGGCAGAATAATCAACGTTCTATCTTCATTTGTGAATTGAAGTATAAGGGGGTATTACAAGGTGTCTGAGACAAGATCTATATCCACTGGTGCTGATGCCCCCACAGCAACCCCATAGCAACCCATACGCTTTCATCCTTCATATTTTCAACACCGTTTATAAAATGTAAATGTAAAATCTGATTGGCTGTGCTCCAGCCGAGACAACATTTGCCTCAGACACTTTTCATAGATCAGTCTCCTCCCAATGTGTGTATGCAGGTACGTATACATTTGTTTTGCTATACAAGTGATTTTTAAATGATCAAATTGTATAAACTGTTAAATATTTATGTTAAATATACTTAATTATGTGCCGGGCTGGCCAGGCTGGGGGTTCAGGGTTGGGGATTAACGTCTTTCTGTGACAAGTTAGAGTAGCTTCAGATTAAAGAGTGCTTTGCTCTATACTCTATGAAAGGCCCAGTTTAACTGATTGCATTCCCTTCACCCCTCTTGGCTGCCCCATTAGCTCCTTCCCCACCACAGGAGTTCAAGTGGTTTGAAAAGAGACAGCATTTGAGCTGATTTACCAAAGGCAAATAGGCTGTACACTTTGCAAGGTACGTTGCACTTAGCAAGGGAATTTTCCCCAGTGTTTAATGAATGTGGTTGAAAATCCACTTTGCAAAGAATACCTAATGAATGGCAAGAAAGATACAAAACAGCATTTTTTTTTCCACATCATTGGATGATGGAAATCGTCAGAGCTTCACTTTATTCACTAAGCCCTGGGAGAAATTCCATAGCAAAATGCAACTTCCTTTGTAAAATCAAACTACCTATTTGCCTTTAATAAATCAACCTAAGTCTCCAATGTTTTATCAGACAAAAGCAGACTTCATGATGCTCAACACCGGACACTTCTGGAACCACAAAGTTCTACCCATCCCATTGGGTTGGGTACCACCTTTGAAGCTTGCATTTATTTCTGCCGCAATGTAAGATTTTGTTGCTCCTTAATGTAAATGTAATGGTTCTGGCAGATAAAGTCTCACTCAGATATTGATCTTGTGATCCTATTTCGTAGCCTAATGAAACAGAAGATCTCAACATATAGAGACCTTAGCTTGGAGTTGGATTTAACGAAAAGGCCGGCTTAGCTGTAGAATTTGATAAAAGACACAAAAAGCCATTGACAGTGTTAAGCCATCAATAGATGGATCGAATCTCAGCTGGTTCAGTGGGATCTTGTGTGAATTTTGGGAGGACCCATTGCTTTTTTATTTAGCAGCTATTTAAATGGCATTTTTTCTTTGTATATAAAGCACATTGTAGACATCATACATCATGCGCAGGGCAGGTTTAAGTTATACCCAAGGGCGGACTGACCATTTGGAAACTTGGGCATTGCCCGAGGGCCTGGGGTCAGTAGGGGGCCCCATGAGATACCCCTGGTACCTTTTTCTTAGGCTTTTTTGAGTTTGGGCAAGGACACAGGGGCCCTATGATCCCCTATTGCCCGGGGGTCCCATGAGTTGTCAGTCCGCCCCTGGTTATACCCAAGCATGTTATTTGAAGAAATTTTAGCATTTTGAGCATTCTTAAAGAGCTACTCCCCATCAAATGAAGTTTTTAAAAATATTATTGTTTCATTGGTACACATCCATCAGGGCTGTATCCC
Organism: Staurois parvus; assembly: GCF_062004578.1. Lineage (NCBI taxonomy): Eukaryota > Metazoa > Chordata > Amphibia > Anura > Ranidae > Staurois > Staurois parvus. Next base: position 3,154,635 of record NW_028317830.1, read on the forward strand.
ACTCCCCATGCCCCCAATGGCACGCAACTCCTATTGACTTTAGTGGGATTAAACATTTGAAAGCAGTTCAGCAAGCATCTTGTGAGTTGACTCCAAAGTACATTTGGCTCATGACTAATAAGGAGCCAAAAAAAATCTGAATTCTGGATAAAGCATTTACATTCCTCATGTAAGCTCCTTTTTTCTGATTGCTAATCATTGGTTTCTACATTCCCTCTTTTTGTCTCTGTTCTACGAAAGATCATCTGAAATATCTCCCTCAGCTTGGAACTGGCCTGAATAATGGTGAGAGCCTCAGCAATTGGGCAAAACAATGTACAGAACCAGCTGATTTTGAGTACCAGGTCCATAGAGTCATAGAAAGATAAAGAAGTATATTGTCCAGACAAGTAAAACAATACATGGACTGCAAGGAAAAGTAACATTGTTATTATGGCATTAGTGAGAGCCAGGAGTTTAGGACCTTTAAAATTGGAGCTTGTATCTTTGATATTCCACACGTCTTACAAGAATAAATATTGTGACCACGAGAGAGAGGAGGGTGAAAATAAATGGTAAATAGATGCCAAATATCTCCACTATCATTTTATAAAAGTGGTCAACAGACAGAGTTCCCCCAATAATCATAGAATCATTGGATGAATTCCCAATAGATTGTTCATGAAGAGTCGCAGAAGTCTTACAGATGAATAGGATGCTGAAGAGAAATGATCCCATTGCTGATAATAACAGAATCTGTGGGAGGAATGTTGTGATCGCCCGCTTCACCCAAACCAAGACAACAAATCGGAGGTTAGAGATGGCTGAGCAGTAGTAGGCACAGAAGATGGTGGTCAACCAAAAGTTAAAGTAGCCAATCGTATGAAGAGAAACATACGAGGTCAAAAAAACTTGCTTCTCAAAAAACTTCTGGAAACATATAAGGATTATAACAAAATTAATTGTAAAAAATAGCTGATGAAGGACATTCACCAGTCCTTTGGTCAGGTGGATCAGGTCAGGCGGTTTTATTTTCTGTCTGCTTCTGATGCCTTTGAAATGAACAATAAATATGTAAACGTTCAAAGAAATTCCAGTGCAGCTTTCTACCATAGCTATAATTATTATTACAATGTACAGCGGGGGGACCATGATGTCCAAAAATAGATGTTCTCCTTATTCCCCTTGTTTTTATTTTAAAAAGTCAAAGAACGCCTTCAGAATCCCGGTCCTCGATGATTCCTCAGAATTTCCCCAAGCATTTGAGAGATCCAGATTTAATAGTTTGCTGCCAATACCGTACATTGATATATTGTAATATTCCAATCTGAAGATAGTGAGATGATGCAGCACAGACACATTCTATGAGATTTGAATCATGCAAATAGACAGTGGATTCTATTTCCTTCATTTAAATTGTAAAGATTCAATTGATTTTCATAATGTTCCCTGCTGTTCAGACTCAGACATTAAAGAAAAAATAAAAGATCCTTAACTGCTTGACCTCCGGAAAGTTTTACCCCCTTCATGACCAGGACATGTTTTTGCTATTCAGTACTGCGCTTATTTAACTGACAATTTCTCGGTCATGCAACACTGTACCCATATGAAGTTTATACCACTTTTTTCATAAAAAATAAAGCTTTCTTTTGGTGTTATTTGTTTTTTTTTTTAATTATTATTATATAGTTATAAGAATATTTATTCATAGATTTAGGCCAAAGTGTATTTTGCTACATGTTTTGGTTAAAAAAAATGTGTATATGAATTGGTCTGTGTAAAAGTTATAGCATCTGCGAACTATGGTATATATAGTGGAATGTTCACAGCTATAGACGTTATATGGCGGTGATCACAAACTTATAGTGTGATTGTGATAGTGTGGCAGGCAATCTGGTGCTAACAGACACTGCCTGGGAGGGACACTAACTGACTAACTGACCCCGATGTCACTAGTGACATTAATACAGTGATCAGTTATAAAACTGTACACTGTACTAATGATTCTGGCTGGGAACGGGTTAACATCAAGGGGCAATCAAGGGGTTAACTGTGTGCCTAGCATTATCTAACAAGTATGACCAATAGTCCCCAAAATTAGGATCCTTCTATTTTTTTCGCTCAACCTTTTTTTACTGATATTTCTTTTCTATACATTATTGTTTTCTTTTATTACTTGTCTTTTAACTTTTACTGTTACCACGTATATATATTGTGATCACTGAATAATGAATATATGTTATTACGCATCTACTGCGTTCACTTGATTTTGAATATGTTACCTAATTTAATACCCGTATTGATTTTACTATATTTCTTTTAGCAGTACCTTTTGTGCAGTCACTTTTACATTCATATGCCAACCCCCGTCCATATACTCAAAATGACCTCACTATAAACGCATTTTTTGACACAGATATAGCTTCCATGTACCAGCAATGTCAGTTTTAACTTAGAGTTTTCCCACAAGAAAGTTTTCCTTTTATTATTTTATTGTTTTATTATTACATTACAAAGTATATCATGTCTTCCAATAGTGTTCCTATACATATCACTCTATTAATTGGCATCACTTTATATAACTTGCAATTTGTCATTTTAATTTTGTATTCAGCATTCAGGATGAGCCGTCCGCTCTGATTGACACCCCATCCCCTGCTAATTACACTCAGCCAGCCTTTCCTCTAATGGTCTTCTATATAATGACCACCGGCCAGGGTTACCAGAGACTTGACAAAGTGCAACTGCGCAAAACATGTCCTCTTGGTAACCCTGCATATGTTCCCCGCTCCACCTCTGCCACCCCCCTCTGCCTCTCCCTCCACTGGCTCCCGATTGTCCAACGCATCAAATTTAAACTTCTAATCCTGACCGACAAAGCCGTTCATAACACTGCCCCTGACTACCTCACCAACCTGATCCCCAAGTACCACCCTACCCATACCCTTCGCTCCTCACAGGACCTCCTTCTATCCTGCTCCCTGGTCTCCTCCTCCCATGGACGACTGCAAGACTTCTCCAGGTCCTCCCCCATCCTCTGGAACTCACTGCACCAATTCATCCGACTGTCGCCTTCCCGCCCCACATTCAGGCGCTCCCTCAAAACCCATCTTTTCAGGGAAGCCTACCCCACCCTCACCTAACGGCCTTTCTCCCTCATTCCTCCCACCACTTCATCCCCCTCAGCCACTTCATTCCCCTCAGCCACTTCCTACTGTACCACTACCCCCTCCCCCCTAGATTGTAAGCTCGAAAGAGTAGGGCCCTCTTACCCCTCGTACGCTGTCTGTCTTTGTTGTACTGTGCCATGTATTGTCCCCCCTATTGTACAGCGCTGAGCAAACCCTTTGGCGCTATATAAACTCAATGTAATAATAATAATAATAATAATGTTCCCAGCTGAAGCCAACACTGGACACCTGCCTTACGCCCTTCGCTTGCCGCGATGACACCACCCGGGACGCTGATACGCTGACGCCACGTGATTCGAAGCCAACAGGAGCATTCTCCAATGTCAGCTCCCTTCAGAGCTGAGATTGGACCAATGTTCTTACAATGAAAAATGTCAAATTAAATTTTATCTGTGTATACCCAGTTGTTGATGCATTCTGTAATGGAAACAACCATTATTTAACCGCTCCCCTCGTACACCCCCTATGGATCAGAACACTTTTCACATTTCTGCTAAGAATCTGTTTATTCACCAATAGCTTTGTCATTACTTAAAGTGGTTGCAATCCCTCACATATACCCCCTTTGATAAAGTGCTGGTGCACGAAACACGTCAGGGAGGAGCCTACCAGAGTGACATCACACCGCACACGACCACGAGGAAGGTCGTCGGCCATCTTTGTTTACCTGTTATACCACATGTGAGTTTACTTTTATTTATTCTGCTGGATTATTGCCTATTCAATAAAATACTACACTATTAGCATTCATTTGTCTCTGGCTTGTTGCTTACGAGCCCCCCAAAGGTGGAGATCTCCCCAACTACTGGTGCTTCTGATTGGCTGATTACTTGGAGCTGTTTCGGGGAGTTAATTGAGCAGATTGTGACCTGTGAGTGAGCAGTATCATCCTGTGTGGCCACGTTGTGCTTGACGACCCTGCAGCCCCTGCCCAGACCCAGATGACCCGTGATGGATACATCACATACATGTGCATACTTTATGCGCTTCTGGTAAGTGCATCATTTTACTGGCCCTCGTCATTGAACTCACCAGCACGGACCACTGATCACCATTTCTTCTGGACCTACTTTGCATTTTGAATGAACAATTCACTATTGTCACATTTTATATATTGCTACTTCCCCTGTGTGTTGATACGTCGCTATAAGACGCTTTTTCACGTCATCACCATTTACGCTCCATAGTAGCGCTCACTTTTCTTTTATAATTATCTATCATATTGTAATTTGTATTATACTGTAAGCGCTGCATATATTTATTATATTACCTCACATATACCCAGTGAACTGACCAGCTTGAGGTAAAACACAGAGATGAAACAAATCCTCCTGCGTGAGTTGTACCTGTTTATCTACGGCCGTCTTTCCCCTACATCCATTCAAAGTACAAAATTTACACAGGAGCTGTCAGGAATGGACTGGCCAGCAATAGTGGGACGCACCTGCCTTATGAGCTGCAGTACCAGGGCTGGCCAGCGGGTGCTCCCAGCAATCAGATACTCAACCTTGCAGCCAGTCAAACACCTGGAACTAATTATACTGGTGTATTTAAGGGACATTCAGACCTGCAGACTCTGCATTGGTGTTGTGTTTTTCCTGGGCCCTGTATCTTGTAAACCTGCATTCCTGTTCCTGTCTTGTTGCTGACCCTGCTTGATTCTGACCTCTTCTGACTTCTCCTGCTCTGATCCCTGGCTTGTGACCCTGACCATCCCTCTGCCTGACCCTCTGTACCATGCTGCCTGCTACCTGCTGAACCTGGCCTGTGACCCCGACCATTCTCCGCTTGCTCCCCCTGTACCTACCTGCCCGATTGATATTGACCCAGCCTGCCTGATGACGCTTGCATTGTATGTACTGTTATCTGTGGGTGGTTGGTTGGTTTGTTTGCACTGTGTTATGTTTTAGTATTGCACTGCGTTTATGTTTGTATTGTTAGTGTTAATAAATTATATTGTTTATAACTTATCTGAAGCCTGCGTTTCCCTGCGTCAGTCACATACCTCTGGTCACACCCGGGAGCCCTGACAGGAGCAGGCAACTCTGAAAGGAAGGGGGTAGAGAGCTGAAGTTACATCAGTGAGGAGAGTGCTAAGAGTTCATTGGAGGGAAGAGACACCCCCCCCCCCTCCACACAGCGCACAGGAACAGAGCTGATACTGTCAATCACAGGCTGTGTGTTGGAGGTCACATCACCTTTTTTCTCTCTGTGTCAGAAACAAATGTCAGAAGTGACTCATGCTGACATCAGAGGAAGGAGGCAGCAGAGAGAAATAACACTTAGGGGCAGGTGTGGACTGACAACTCATGGGGCCCCCGGGCAATAGGGGATCATGGGGCCCCTGTGTCCTCACCTACATTCAAACCATACTCAAAAAAGCCTATAAAAAGTACCAAGGGCATCTCATGGGCCCCCTACTGTCCCCAAGGCCTTGGGCAGTGCCTGAGTTCCCAAATGGTCAGTCCGCCCCTGCTTAGGGGTTATTTACTAAAGCTGGACAGTGCAAAATCAGGTTCACTTCTGCATAGAAACCAATCAACATCTGACTTCAGCTGGTTCAAATAGGCTTTGTCAATAAAACCTGAAAGCTGATTGATTGCACTCTCCAGCTTTAGTAAATAAATCCCTCAGTGCTCTGGACTGAGACAAGCACAAATTATAGGGACATGCTTTGTTCACAGTTCATGTCTGAGGTTTACAGACACTTTAAGATAACAAAGTAATACAGTACATAGAGTATATTGTTTTTTTAAAGGACATTGATGTTGTCTTGCGATCTTTAAACAAGAAAATATAACAGCGCTAAAAAACAAACCTTTTTTTTAAACAGAGTTACTAAATAAAATAGTGTTACTGTAGATAAAAAGGATACATTTTATTCCATCATCTGTTGTGTATATAATGACACTAACATTTTCATTCTGTTACAAAGCGTTGCAATGTTAGTTACAAATTAATACATGTGGCACAAAAAAATAAACAAACGAAACAAATGAAAAAAGAAACTTTAAATATTAATGTTTTATAAAACATACATAAAGCAAAAAAATGCAGGAAAAGGAAGGGGAAGAAGAAGGTAGTTAGGGCTGATTAGGGTAAACTAAGGGTTGATCAATGCTTAGATAAACACATTTAATTTTTTTTTTCTTTTGCAGGTCAGGTTGCTTTAACTGAAAGTATCTGCAGCTTGAAGTTAATCTCTTTTGCTTCTTGATCTCTTTGAAAAGAGTAGATTGGGATTGGGGGGAAGTAGCAGAAGGACTGGATATGCTACACATGTCCTGTGTACTTTGATTATGTGTTTGGGCATGTGTAGCATGTCCAGTGTCCTCAACTGGTTAATGCATTAACCATAGAAGCTTTAGCTTTTTATTTGCAGAAAGCACATTTCAACATCCCTTTTGCTCTTTCCTTCAACTTGGGGTTTGCAATAATCTGATGAACAGATTGCACTAGTGTATATGAAGCTATGGGTAGTAAAAATACCCAAAACTCAACTCTCAAATGAGCAATGGTGGCCAAATAATAAAGGAGCACAAACATGTAATAAAATGTATAAGTTAATGATACACAGACCATATGAGATGCTGTACTTCCCAAAATGTTTGCTTTGTCATTGGCTGAAGCCCCCATATTTTGTACAGTGCTTCGACGGTGCTTCGTCAAAGTTGCAGCAATGTAGCTGGAGTTGACAAAAATGATGAGGAATGGAGGACAGTTTACAGTTATTATGACGCTCAAAATAATTGTGGAAAACTTTATTGTTGAGCTATTTAAAATTACTATTGAATTGTTCACAGATGTTTGAGATGTTTGAGGGTTAATAAAAAGCAACATATTCAATAAAAAGGTGAAAAGAGCCACCACTCCTACCCCCAGCATGATCCATGTAATGACAGTATTGATGTTCTTCTTTGTCCAAACTATGGCCCTGGCTTTCAAATCCACAATCTTTATGAAATAGAAGAAGCTTATAACTGTGGATAGCCAAGAACTGGAGCTCATGATAAACATATTCAGAGAATAAAAAACGTATGCCGGGGTAGAATGCGTTATCTGAACATTTCTTGGTCCAAGGAAGCCACTGATGACTCCAACAAACAGTAAAATTGAGTAGCACACATCTGTTGTGTTTGCAGCAATTCGTATTTTATTTCCCATTTTCAGGTGCTTCTTTCTTTTGCTTTCATTGACTATTATCCCTAAAATGAATAGACTGCAAGATATCCCAAGAAATGTTTCAAGTATAAGAATAAAAATGCAGGTCGCAGTCAGAGGATCACCAATCATGGAAGCCGTTGATCCAGATCCTGCTATGGTCGAGAGCTGATGGATCTGACTTGTGGTCTGCACTCACACCTTACCTTAGCAGAATCATTTTCTAGTTCAAAATGCAAAGGAGCATTTTGTTTATGAAAATTACAAATATCAAGTTTGAAAGCATTACCAGCTCTGTACAACAACAACACACAGAGTTTGCATTTGTGAATGTACACGCTTAGTGAAAATGAAAACAAAAGAAAACATAAGACATCTGAAACATGGACCATCATTATTTTATAAAAGCTTGGTTACCAAAGAAATGTCCCATCAGGGCTGGGACAATGTCTAGGCAGGTGGAGCTGCTACCCTGGGGACTGTGGTTTAATAACAATGTTCACAAAAAGACCAAAATAGGGGTCAATGATAAAGTTTATTGCTAGAGTTTACCTTCATTTTTCAAGGTTTATTCATCAGCAATAGTTTAGGTTTCATCTTCACTAAGAAAGATTGGTATTTGGCTTTGAAAGGTGATCCTTTATTATTGTTCCATCTGCTAAACAGCTACATTTATTGCCCTTTCAATGGTAATTAAACAACATTGATTTATGAACAATATGCACCCATATTGTTTGTATTGGATCATAATACATTCATTGCATGATGGTCAGTTGACAAAATTTAAGTCATTATTTTGCTGCTGTGCAGTAATTCAGAAAAGTTGGATGAAGGAATTTCACATTTTGTAATTTGAATGATGATATACAGGATCTTTAAAAATGGTCGTAAAATCTGACTTTGCATCTTTTTAAAATGAACAAAACATTACTGTATATCATTTGGGTGGACCTTAACGGTCCATTTAAAATGTATTTGGTCAAGCAGGACCTTATATTGTGCAGTTTGTGGTATAACCAAGGAACATTGTACAATCAGTTTTATGTATGTGGTTTGCTAATATTATGCTTTATTACTGTTAGTGTTCCTGAAAATGTGGGGAAGTGCCACTAAACCTAAGAAAATTAGATTTTCACCAGTGTGCATTTCTGCGGCCATGCAAGGTACTGGCAGGAATGCCAGGTCTCCGATTACCTCTGCTGTGGACAGAGCCCTGACACCAACATTCAAGGACATGGAGACCTTCTCTTAGGTGAGATTGAACACATGAATCCAGGCTTCCTTCAGTTTATTGGTAACAACATTTAGGAAATGAACTGGTGTAAAGGACAGCTTAACTATTAGAAGAATTCCAGTACTGTGGAGAAAACATTAAATATAAAGAGAAACAATGACACATAAAGTGTTACATAGAACAACAGAAGACGAAACATATTGTGGACAATATTTTGATACATTTTTATATTTCCATTGGTAGTGGTCGCCATGTTCTTCTCCATTTTTTGAGCATGTAGGTTGAGTGATGCCATGGATGAGGCTGCTGTGATAATTATATTAAAAATGGGGACACAGGTACAAATGAAAGAAATATTTCTTGGAGAATTGTCATACTAACCTGAAGAATCTTTGGGGAAGATCAAAATGTTGTCACTACTAATTTTTTTGTGTTCAATGAAAAGATGGGAAAACTACTTACAAAAGATGTCAATATAAACCAGCTTACAACAGTATTGATTTTTAGCTTCACTCATCGTAGAGGAAGTCAGCTGAAAATGGTGATTTTGGAGAAGTAAAAGAAACAGAGGCACACGGTAAGCTGAGCACAAGAAATGACGCTGTACATGGTGGGAAAAAGACATAATATAGGATACATACATGTCCTTGTAAATCCCAGGCCGAATGTAACACAATAAAATATTGAAAGTCTGTGTTGCGGTATTACACAAGCTTTCCATCGCCAACGCGACCAGAATCACACCTCTGGTCTTCTCCTCTCGTCTTCATCTTTAAGAATAACAACAGTCTCAAGAACCAGAACAGTCAGAAAAGTTACAGTTGGCCGTGGATTGGGATCCATGTGTTACAAATATCCAGCAAATCTTCTGTACTGACTCAAATATTTTGCTAAGATAGGGAGTTCTTTAAGGATAAGTACAAAGACAATGTTCAACCTCCACATTATGCAAGGTATACTTTTTTTGAGTGTGTGCATGATGAAGTTGGTAACGCCTATTTTTTTCTTAGGATTGCCCAGTTATTCCAGCTGTCTAGGTATTTTATTACCGCACTATGGACAGGTTTTGGAAAAATGCAAAAGCTCACAGTATACACTTACATATAACAGAGGTACTAGTGCATTAAAGGAGAAGTACAGCCAGAGTTTATTTGGCTTTACTTCTCATGTGGATCACAGAAGTGCAGTTTGTTATGTCCTCCTTTGACCCGTTTTCAGCTGACAGCAGACTGAAGTCCGCTGACGGCTGATGCAGGGGTGGACTGACAATTCATAGGGCCCCCGGGCAATAGGGGATCATGGGGCCCCTGTGTCCTCACCCACACCCAAAAAAGCCTATGAAAAAGCCAATGAGAGGTACCAGGGGCATCTCATGGGGCCCCCTACTGACCCCGGGCCCTCGGGCAGTGCCCGAGTGCTCGAATGGTCAGTCCGCCCCTGGGCTGATGTCACTCAGCCAGTCCAGACTGGGGAAAGATTCTGAGTTCGCAGTTGGGATCCACTCCAGAGTCTGGAGTGGCACCTAGTTCATCCTCTCAGCAAAGCACTGAGAGCTTGAGCAAGCTGCCCTCCCCCCCCCCTCCACAGCCCAGCGCTCCAGTGAGTGCTGGGGGGGGGGGGGCTGAGCAGACAGCGGTGACTGACAGTCTCGTTCTCTGCTCAGAGTGGAGAGGAGAACTCAGTGATCAGCGAGTTCTCACCCTTAGAGCTAGCTGGGGAAAGATGAAGCAACGGACCCGATGCTTCATCCACTTGGGTAAGTATAATGGGAAAAAAATAACCCCGTACTTCTCTTTAACTCCTTCGGTCAGAAGTAATTGAAGGCTGTGATCAAAGACTACATTTAACACTGTCAGTATGCATTGGGTAACTTGGAAATCATTGTATAACTAAATTGTCTATGCAAATCATTGTTAGTTCTTAATAACCCCTTTAGGTCTTAATAACCGGTTTCCAAATCCTGAGCTTCTTCCAATGATAGGCCAACAAGCTCATATTTAGTTAAGAGGACAAAGCTAAGATCACTTTGGGTTAAACATCAGAAACCAATGTGGACTTTGATGTCAAAGGAACTGTGGTGAAGACCTTGATTACAATCCAGCTTTATATATGGAGTGGTATTGATGGATTCTGTCCTTCATGTCTCCCTTTTTGTATATCAAAGAATCTTTGCAAATGTTCCGTGCCAGTTATGTGTATACAGAAACATCTAGCTCCTGGCTATGGATATATCTGCTCTCCTTCAGCTTGGAAACATTCAAATACCGTATATACTCGAGTATCAGCCGACCCGAATATAAGCCGAGGTACCTAATTTTACCACAAAAAACTGGGAAAAACTATTGACTCGAGTATAAGCCGGTGGTGTCAGTGGGGGGAGGAATAGTGCCCCATCGTTGGTGTCAGTGGGGGGAGGAATAGTGCCCCATCGTTGGTGTCAGTGGGGGGAGGAATAGTGCCCCATCGTTGGTGTCAGTGGGGGGAGGAATAGTGCCCCATCGTTGGTGTCAGTGGGGGGAGGAATAGTGCCCCATCGTTGGTGTCAGTGGGGGGAGGAATAGTGCCCCATCGTTGGTATTAGTGACATTAATGATTGGGCACTATTCCTCCCACTGACACCAATGATACTTACCTTGCTGACCCCTGCTCCAGCCTGGGCTCGCTCACTCCCTCCCTCTCCCATGGTACACACTTACCGGTCAGATGTCTTCCTTCTCCGGCCGCTCTCCTCCTCTTCACTCGCTCGATCTTCGCGGTGCCGCTCGGCTCCTCCTCTCCAAGCTCCACCTCCTCGCCGGTGATTGGGCGCCTGTGTGCCTCTCCTGAGCTACAGTTCCGGCAGCCAATCACCAGCGAGGGTTGATCCCGGGGGTGTGTCCAGATGACAGGGATGGCATGTCATCCTGCCCACACCTGGAGACGGATAGAGGAGCTGTGTCTCGGTTCCTAAGGTCATCGGAAATATGTATTTTCCGATGGTCTTAGGCGACCCCTGTGAAAGTGTCGTTCGACCCCCAAAGGGGTCGCGACCCACAGGTTGAGAACCACTGCTTTAGAAGCAGCGCCCCCTGCTAGACAATTGCAGACATTGACTCGAGTATAAGCCGAGGGGGCCGTTTTTCAGCACAAAAAATGTGCTGAAAAACTCGGCTTATACTCGAGTATATACGGTACCTGACCATATACATTTACTGTTTACCTGAACAAAGTCTCCATTAAGTCAACAGTAGTAGAGATTCCAATGCAAATGTTTGGATTTGTATACAGAGGCTTATGTTCAGCCTTCAGCAAATTTAGAAGTGACATGCGGTGTGATTTATGTAATTACTCAGATCCATACAAAGTTGGTAGAGCTACTATCAGCTTTGTGTACAGTAATCAGACCCCTCTTGATGGCAGGAATCTGTCTGATTCTGAATGCATTGGCGAAGTACAACAATCTCACCGTTGGCTCGTATAAGGCAATTCATTCTTATGGACATTCATTTTTTTTGTTTAATGAATTTTTATTGCAGATTTACAATACAGAATATAACAAATGTACAAAGATCTCATAGTTATCAGAAACCAGCTGATTACAGCAGGTATTACAGAGAGCAAAATCATACACACTATGAAACAAATAATCTATATTAAAACTGCAACAAGATCGATAGGCAACCTCGTCAACCTTAATAATCACTCAGAGACAGTTTTATAAAAAGAGAAGATCAAAAAGAAAAGGAAAAGCGGTAAAAATAAAAAAAAGGAAAGAGGGGGAGGCAATGTCAGCACTGGGGGGGGAGGAGAAGGAATCAGATGATGCCCTGGGAGCTGTGTGGTTATGTGAATGGGACAGGACTTGGCTTGTGTATCCTTGATCTTTAGTTAAGTGAAGACAAATGAAAGTCCTCCACAGCTTTTCAATATCAGAATTTGTCTACAGAGAGTAGCCCCCACTAGACTTCAGTAAGGGCATTGGCTGCTTCCGAGGTTTCTTTTAGTACATTGTACATCCAATGATTGAATATGGTGTGTTTACAACGTGTTAATCTTCATACACACACACTCATGGAATACCTTCTGTTTTACAGAAACAAATATATGATAATATAATTTGCTTTTCAGATATTCTATCCCAGTCCTCGAAGCATCAACGGCACGAGAGTCTACAATTTCCCTTCATTTGTATGGCCGATGTGAACTGAAACTCTCTGACTTTTGCATATCCTGAAATAAAGCATTAGGAAATGAATCTGTAGTTTTTATTAACTCTTATGTGGCCAGAGATTTCTGAGGTATACAGTTGTGATCAAAAGTTT